>NC_091342.1:2328932-2333932 GCF_038502225.1 Cherax quadricarinatus | reverse complement strand
CCCATATTACTGTTTCTATTGTTGCCCTTATTACTGTATCTATTATTTCTATAATTGCTTCTATTATTGCCCATATTACTGTTTCTATTGTTGCCCTTATTACTGTATCTATTATTTCTATAATTGCTTCTATTATTGCCCATATTACTATTTCTATTGTTGCCCTTATTACTGTATCTATTATTTCTATAATTGCTTCAATTATTGCCCATATTACTGCTCCTATTGTTGCCCTTATTACTGCTTCTATTATAGCTTTTATTAATGCCTCTATAATTGCTTCTATTATTGCTTCCATTGCTTCTATCATTGCCTATAATATTGTTTCTATTCTTGGCTCTATTCAGTGCTAGGTTCGAGACGAGACTGTAAAGTACGTCATAAGAATCTGATTTAAGACTGAGGAAAAAGAACAGGAAAATAAATTAGTGGTTACGTCACATAAACAGTGATGCGTCATATTACACGCAGTGCAACATTGCGTAGCAAGTACTGCAACATATACATTGCTGCTGGAATAAACGCCTTGCAGACACACAGGAAGTGATAGGTAACACAGGTTAAAATTCCAGTTTCATGCTGGACGACAACGTCAGTTTCATGCTGGAGGACAACGTCAGTTTCATGCTGGTGGACAACGTCGGTTTCATGCTGGTGGACAACGTCGGTTTCATGCTGGAGGACAACGTCGGTTTCATGCTGGAGGACAACGTCAGTTTCATGCTGGAGGACAACGTCAGTTTCATGCTGGAGGACAACGTCAGTTTCATGCTGGAGGACAACGTCAGTTTCATGCAGGAGGACAACGCCAGTTTCATGCTGGAGGACAACGCCAGTTTCATGCTGGAGGACAACGCCAGTTTCATGCTGGAGGACAACGCCAGTTTCATGCTGGAGGACAACGTCAGTTTCATGTTGGTGGACAACGTCAGTTTCATGTTGGTGGACAACGTCAGTTTCATGTTGGTGGACAACGTCAGTTTCATGCTGGAGGACAACGTCAGTTTCATGTTGGTGGACAACGTCAGTTTCATGTTGGTGGACAACGTCAGTTTCATGCTGGAGGACAACGTTAGTTTCATGTTGGTGGACAACGTCAGTTTCATGTTGGTGGACAACGTCAGTTTCATGTTGGTGGACAACGTCAGTTTCATGTTGGTGGACAACGTCAGTTTCATGTTGGTGGACAACGTCAGTTTCATGTTGGTGGACAACGTCAGTTTCATGTTGGTGGACAACGTCAGTTTCATGTTGGTGGACAACGTCAGTTTCATGTTGGTGGACAACGTCAGTTTCATGTTGGTGGACAACGTCAGTTTCATGCAGGAGGACAACGCCAGTTTCATGCTGGTGGACAACGCCAGTTTCATGCTGGAGGACAACGCCAGTTTCATGCTGGAGGACAACGCCAGTTTCATGCTGGAGGACAACGTCAGTTTCATGTTGGTGGACAACGTCAGTTTCATGTTGGTGGACAACGTCAGTTTCATGCTGGAGGACAACGTCAGTTTCATGTTGGTGGACAACGTCAGTTTCATGTTGGTGGACAACGTCAGTTTCATGTTGGAGGACAACGTCAGTTTCATGTTGGTGGACAACGTCAGTTTCATGTTGGTGGACAACGTCAGTTTCATGTTGGTGGACAACGTCAGTTTCATGTTGGTGGACAACGTCAGTTTCATGCTGGAGGACAACGTCAGTTTCATGTTGGTAGACAACGTCAGTTTCATGTTGGTGGACAACGTCAGTTTCATGCTGGAGGACAACGTCAGTTTCATGCTGGAGGACAACGTCAGTTTCATGCTGGAGGACAACGTCAGTTTCATGCTGGAGGACAACGTCAGTTTCATGCTGGAGGACAACGTCAGTTTCATGTTGGTGGACAACGTCAGTTTCATGTTGGTGGACAACGTCAGTTTCATGCTGGAGGACAACGTCAGTTTCATGCTGGAGGACAACGTCAGTTTCATGTTGGTGGACAACGTCAGTTTCATGTTGGTGGACAACGTCAGTTTCATGTT
This sequence comes from Cherax quadricarinatus, assembly GCF_038502225.1. NCBI lineage: Eukaryota > Metazoa > Arthropoda > Malacostraca > Decapoda > Parastacidae > Cherax > Cherax quadricarinatus. Next base: position 2,331,911 of record NC_091342.1, on the reverse strand, counting down.
GGTGGACAACGTCAGTTTCATGTTGGTGGACAACGTCAGTTTCATGCTGGAGGACAACGTCAGTTTCATGTTGGTGGACAACGTCAGTTTCATGTTGGTGGACAACGTCAGTTTCATGCAGGAGGACAACGTCAGTTTCATGCAGGAGGACAACGTCAGTTTCATGCTGGTGGACAACGTCAGTTTCATGCTGGTGGACAACGTCAGTTTCATGCTGGTGGACAACGTCAGTTTCATGCTGGAGGACAACGTCAGTTTCATGCTGGAGGACAACGTCAGTTTCATGCTGGTGGACAACGTCAGTTTCATGTTGGAGGACAACGTCAGTTTCATGCTGGAGGACAACGTCAGTTTCATGCTGGAGGACAACGTCAGTTTCATGCTGGAGAACAACGTCAGTTTCATGCTGGTGGACAACGTCAGTTTCATGCTGACGTTGTATAAATAATAAAACAAAAACAACAAAATCACCAACATCAGCAACAATATTCAACATCATTTTCTTTCGTAGAATTTACCAAATTCATTATTATAGCCTTAAGTCTACAGCATACACCTGAAACAGTGTATATATGTGTATACGTATACGTTATATGTGTATACGTTACGTAATGAACAGAAGAGAGTGGAGAAATGCCTGCTTATCTTAGCTGGTGTGTTATTTAAAAACTGCTATCTCTAAGGAAGAGATCACTATGATCTGAGAGACAGTCTCTCTCTCTCGTATACATCATTGATCTGAGAAATACAGTCTTTCTCTCTCACACACGAAAGATAAGTCAAACTCATATGAGAGATAAAGTCTATCTCTCACACACTGCTCTGAGATACAAAATCTCACACACACAAGATAGTGACAATGTTCTGAGAGATACAAAGTCTCTCACACACAAGATAGTGACAGTGTTCTGAGAGATACAAAGTCTCTCACACACAAGATAGTGACAGTGTTCTGAGAGATACAAAGTCTCTCACACACAAGATAGTGACAATGTTCTGAGAGATACAAAGTCTCACACACACAAGATAGTGACAATGTTCTGAGAGATACAAAGTCTCACACACACAAGATAGTGACAATGTTCTGAGAGATACAAAGTCTCTCACACAAGATAATGACAGTGTTCTGAGAGATACAAAGTCTCTCACACACAAGATAGTGACAGTGTTCTGAGAGATACAAAGTCTCTCACACACAAGATAGTGACAGTGTTCTAAGAGATACAAAGTCTCTCACAAACAAGATAGTGACAATTTTCTGAGAGATACAAAGTCTCACACACAAGATAGTGACAATGTTCTGAGAGATACAAAGTCTCTCTCACAAGATAGTGACAGTGTTCTGAAAGATACAAAGTCTCTCACACACAAGATAGTGACAATGTTCTGAGAGATACAAAGTCTCACACACACAAGATAGTGACAATGTTCTGAGAGATACAAAGTCTCTCACACAAGATAATGACAGTGTTCTGAGAGATACAAAGTCTCTCACACACAAGATAGTGACAGTGTTCTGAGAGATACAAAGTCTCTCACACACAAGATAGTGACAGTGTTCTAAGAGATACAAAGTCTCTCACAAACAAGATAGTGACAATTTTCTGAAAGATACAAAGTCTCTCACACACAAGATAGTGACAATGTTCTGAGAGATACAAAGTCTCTCTCACAAGATAGTGAGAATGTTCTGAGAGATACAAAGTCTCTCACACAAGATAATGACAGTGTTCTGAGAGATACAAAGTCTCTCACACAAGATAATGACAGTGTTCTGAGAGATACAAAGTCTCTCACACACAAGATAGTGACAGTGTTCTGAGAGATACAAAGTCTCTCACACACAAGATAGTGACAGTGTTCTAAGAGATACAAAGTCTCTCACAAACAAGATAGTGACAATGTTCTGAGAGATACAAAGTCTCTCACACACAAGATAGTGACAATGTTCTGAGAGATACAAAGTCTCTCTCACACAAAGATAAGCTAATGTTTTCTTCAGATTAAAAACAATATCGTTAATGGAAGCCATTTATAACAGATTAAAAATCACGCAATCAAAACTTCCGTCTTTCAAGTAATGGCGCCATTTAAGTTTTAATATACATTGTTTCTTTTTCAAAGTGAGAGACATTTAAATATAGTCGATTATGTCTTGATCAACGTTTGCCTTTGCTGATCAGTTTTTTTCTTTAATATTTCTCATTCTTTCATATTTCTCGTTCTTTCATATTTCTCACTTTTTTACGTCTCCCGTCCTTTCAAACTTCCCATTCTTCCATATCTCCCATTCTTTCATATTTCCCATTCTTCCATATTTCCAATTTCTAATTCTTCCATGTCTCCAATTCTTTCACATTTTTCATCTTTTCATATATCTCATTTCTACATATTTCTCCTGTTTTTCACATTTCTCATTTTTACACATTTTCTTTCATATTTCTCCATTTATTTTTCTCACAATTTTACTATTTTTTCTGTGATTTATTTTTTCTCTCTTTCTTCTTGTCATGTAATTCCATCATTATTTTTTTTATTTTGAATTTATCAATTCCTCAATTCTTAATTCTATTCTCCTTTGTCTTCTTACATTCCTTATAAAAAATTTCTCCTCTGTCAGTCTCTGTATCTCTGTCTGTTTCTCTGTCTGTCTGTCTCTGTGTCTGTCTGTCTCTGTCTCTGTGTCTGTGTGTGTCTCTGTCTCTTTGTCTCTCTGCCTGTGTCTGTCTGTCTCTGTCTCTGTGTCTGTGTGTGTCTCTGTCTCTTTGTCTCTCTGCCTGTGTCTGTCTGTCTCTGTGTCTGTGTCTCTCTCTATCTCTATCTCTGTTTCACTGCTGCTTCTCTTTCCCTTTCGTTTTTCTCTAATTAATTAATAGTTTCTGCTAAAAACATTATTGAGAAAATAGTCTAAATATGATAATTTTGGATAAAATAAAAAAAATTGCATTCAGACGGAATTTCGTGTAAATGTGGATTTTT
>NC_091342.1:2276432-2326432 GCF_038502225.1 Cherax quadricarinatus | reverse complement strand
CTATCTATCTATCTATCTATCTATCTATCTCATGCTAGAGTACAGTGCAGAAAAGGATGTACGTATTTGATTAACAAAAGCTTACCTCTGAACGTCCTTTATAGATTTTATTATTGTGAGTGAGGTGTACTTATCCGTTGTTTACTGTACGTGAAGTGTACTTAACAGCTGTTTATTGAGCATTAAACCTCCTAATTCAGCTTTATGGATCACCTTTACGGAATTATTTGGTCAGAAAATTGTCTGTTTAAAGGCTGTTTGTCGTAAGGTGTGACAGTGGGTGTGGAGGTGTGAGAATTGGGGGAGAAGGGGAATTGGAAGTGGGGTGTGGGTGTGGGGGGTATGGGAGTGGGGTGTGTGGAAGTTGGGTGTGGGGAATTCGGTGTGTGGGAATTGAGGGGTGTGGGTATGGGATATGTGGGAGTGGGGTGTGTGGAAGTTAGGTGTATAGGAGTTAGGTGTGTGGGAGTGGGGTGTGTAGATGTGGGGTGTGTAGATGTGGGGTGTGTGGGAGTTAGGTGTATAGGAATTGGGTGTGTGGGAGTGGGGTGTGTAGATGTGGGGTGTGTGGGAGTTGGGTGTGTGGTAGTGGGGTGTGTGGGAGTGGGGTGTGTGGGAGTGGGGTGTGTTGGAGTGGGGTGTGTGGGAGTGGGGTGTCTAGAATTGGGGTGTTTGTGGGTGTGGGGTGTGTAGAAGTGGGGTGTTTGTGGGTGTGGGGTGTGTAGAAGTGGGGTGTTTGTGGGTGTGGGGTGTGTAGAAGTGGGGTGTTTGTGGGTGTGGGGTGTGTAGAAGTGGAGTGTGTGGGAGTGGGGTGTGTGGGAGTTGGGTGTGGGGAACTGGGTGTGTGGGAGTGCGGACGTGGGAATATATTTCGAGATTCCTACAAACTGAAAGAGGCGTTGCGTGGAGATTAACATAATTTATACGTAACACCAAACACTCACCTTGCAAAAAAAAAAAAAAAAATATTGACGCAGTATACAACACTGCTTATAGTTAGCCAGAATTCAGTTAAAATTACTCGCTATTAGTTTAATTTACTGATTTTGGGAGACACAGCTTCAGGCATAGTTATGAAACTTGTCTGGTAGAAAAAAACTCTTGCTAAAGGAGCCAAGTTGAAAACTGGACGAGAGTCGAACCAGAGGCTGTGTGTACCCACCTAATTGTAGTTACAGGGGTTGAGACTCAGCTCCTGGCCCCCGCCTGGCCCCGCAAGGGCCACCACTATGACCACAAATGAAGGTTTCTTACAGATGAATCCTACACCAGCGTTGCTGTGTCGTGCTCTAGCTCAAGTCCCTTCAAAGCCACCATCATAACTTACTCGTCGGTAGTACATAACACATGACAAAAATTTGAAGCCTGCGCTTTACCACTGTATATTGGAGGTTAACCATAATGGTGGCAACCCATAATGGTGGCAACCCACAATGGTGGCAACCCACAATGGTGGCAACCCACAATGGTGGCAACCTACAATGGTGGCAACCCACAATGGTGGCAACCTACAATGGTGGCAACCCATAATGGTGGCAACCCATAATGGTGGCAACCCACAATGGTGGCAACCCACAATGGTGGCAACCCACAATGGTGGCAACCCACAATGGTGGCAACCCACAATGGTGGCAACCTACAATGGTGGCAACCTACAATGGTGGCAACCCATAATGGTGGCAACCCATAATGGTGGCAACCCATAATGGTGGCAACCCATAATGGTGGCAACCCATAATGGTGGCAACCTACAATGGTGGCAACCTACAATGGTGGCAACCTACAATGGTGGCAACCCACAATGGTGGCAACCTACAATGGTGGCAACCTACAATGGTGGCAACCCATAATGGTGGCAACCTACAATGGTGGCAACCCACAATGGTGGCAACCCACAATGGTGGCAACCCACAATGGTGGCAACCTACAATGGTGGCAACCTACAATGGTGGCAACCTACAATGGTGGCAACCTACAATGGTGGCAACCTACAATGGTGGCAACCCACAATGGTGGCAACCTACAATGGTGGCAACCTACAATGGTGGCAACCTACAATGGTGGCAACCTACAATGGTGGCAACCCACAATGGTGGCAACCTACAATGGTGGCAACCTACAATGGTGGCAACCTACAGTGGTGGCAACCTACAATGGTGGCAACCTACAATGGTGGCAACCCACAATGGTGGCAACCTACAATGGTGGCAACCCACAATGGTGGCAACCCACAATGGTGGCAACCCACAATGGTGGCAACCTACAATGGTGGCAACCCACAATGGTGGCAACCCACAATGGTAGCAACCCACAATGGTGGCAACCCACAATTGATGCTGTTACCAGTTGCTACAGTCTGTCAACAACTCACCCACCATAATCCGAAAACAATGTCTCCGATCGCGGGTTCTATCCCCCACTCGTGGTATGGTTTATTTGCAAACGCTTCAATACGATTTCGTGAGTCAGCAAGAGAGAGAGAGAGAGAGAGAGAGAGAGAGAGAGAGAGACAGACAGACAGCTTTGAGTATCTCGACGTTACATCCAGAAGAACCTTTATCAAGTGCCTCCGCTCAGGGCAGGTTCCTTGATGCTGGTGAAGTCCTCTTGATCGAAGACATTTGAACCTGTGCTTCCCTTACATCGAACCTGGATACCTTCCATTTTCCCCAGGCGCTGTGTGATCTCTTCGGGATTAGCACTAGACCATGAATGCATTAGTAGTAGTAGTAGTAGTAGTATTACGATTATTATTATTATTATTATTATTATTATTATTAAGAAGGAAAATAATTATTAAGTATATAAGGTAATTCAAAGAACAGAGTGGATTCGAACTCACGGAAAGCCAGTGTTAAAACTATCTGGCCAGTGGTCTGACCACTGTGTTACCAGATACACTGAGAGGTGTATGTCTCTCACTATGTATACACCGAGAGTTTATTTTATTCCCTATTTTGGGAAACTTTGTTCTTGACAGGTGGTGAACAGGTGACATGCAGCCCATGAAGCAGACAACCAGTGTACTGGATAAAGTCTCGTGTAAGTGAAAAGTCGTAATAATAATTTTTTTTTTCAACTTTCATCCGCACTTCTAAAACACTCGACAGTGTTGTCAATTGTTTCCATATAGGTTCCTGCGTAGACATAGGTTGTTGATGGTGTTTAAACACCGGTATGAAGAAGACGTTTTGCCCGTCAGGGACGAAACTTCTGCTCAATAAATTTTCTAAAACTGCTTTTTGTGTCTTATCGCTGTGTTAAATTAGCAAGTGTTAAATTTTCTGGCACTTGCTAATGTTGGAGTTCCAATGTTATTATTCACGAGGAAGCGCTAGACCCGCGGGTACCCATGCAGCTCCTGGGGACATAAGAGGTAATCAAGTCTGATTCGAGGAGAAAAGAGCTCCGGTTCCTCGTAGCAAGAGCCATTCCCCAGCCTAGAGGCACTCTCCCTTCCCCTTGAAAGGCACATTTCTTATCAGTTATTAAGACTTGTTAACGCAATAACAGGTAACCAGCGGTGTTACCTGTTAACTGTTACCTGTTACTAGATTATATATCTCTTAATATTATTTCAGTCGTATAAGTTTAGCCATGCAAGTTTATTCACATAAAAATAAATCCCAGCTCCGTACTTTGTAGGTGCTGCTCCATACTTCGTAGGTACGGCTCCGTACTTCGTAGGCACTGTTCCGTACTTCGTAAGTGCTGCTCCGAATTTCGTAGGTGCTGCTCCGTACTTCGTTGGTATGACTCCGTACTTTGTAGGTACTGCTCCATACTTCGTAGGTACTGCTCCGTACTTCGTAAGTGCTGCTCCGAATTTCGTAGGTGCTGCTCCGTACTTCGTTGGTATGACTCCGTACTTTGTTGGTACTGCTCCGTATTTCGTAGCAACGGCTCCGTACTTCGTAGGAACTGCTCCGTACTTCGTAGGAACTGCTCCGTACTTCGTAGGAACTGCTCCGTACTTCGTAGGAACTGCTCCGTACATCGTAGGTACGGCTTGTTTTCGTTCTTCAAGTCTGGTCGATATAATCCGGATTTGTGGGGCGTGTTTTTGTAGCGCAAATCCCTGGCTCTGATAGATCCTCTTGTTAAAAGGAGTCTCGGTATAAAGTAGATGTCATTCTTGCTAGAATATATCCTCTTCATAGCTTATGGAAGGCAAGGGACTCGTTAAATATTATACCAGAATATAAAGTAGTCTACGAAGGTTTGTTTATATTTATGGAGTCTGTGTTGCAATGTTTACGACCAATATATCATTGTCACAAAAATAAATAAATATGTATATATATACAAACAGTCGCAGACTGGCGATCTTAACTATGCAAGACAAGCCACGGGGGAGTGGGAGTCTTTAGCTCAAGTACTTTCACACTTCTCAGTGCGTCATCAGGAGCTGTGCAATGTTGCAAGGGAGCAACCAAAGCAGGAAGAGAGATCTCAGACTAGCGTAGGTGTAACCGGCCATGGTTTTATATATATATATATATATATATATATATATATATATATATATATATATATATATATATATATATATATATATTTATTTATTTATTATTATTATTATTATTATTATTATCACACTGGCCGATTCCCACCAAGGCAGGGTGGCCCGAAAAAGAGAAACTTTCACCATCATTTACTCCATCACTGTCTTGCCAGAAGGGTGCTTTACACTACAGTTTTTAAACTGCAACATTAACATATATATATATATATATATATATATATATATATATATATATATATATATATATATATATATATATATATATATATATATATATATATTATACACTTGCAAAGTTTTTATTTTTTTCCAATGTTTTTGCTGAATTTTCAAACTTTTCCACACTGATGTCATACTAATGTATGGAGCAAACAGGAGACGGAAACTAAAAGGGAGTGAGAGTCTTCGGTCGCTCATCTGTGATGATCCTTGTTACATGGGTCAGAACTCCCACCATCACATTACGGGGGCAGGGACACCTGAGCAGACACTCAAGCCGCTAGATTTGGAGACGTTTCGCTCGCGTCCTAGTGAAATGTCGTAGATATATTCTCACGAGGACCTTTGTTTTCTAATATTCGGGTAACATATACCTGCTCCTTGCCCCATTTTTTTTTTTTTTACGAAATAGATCTGAAAGTTTGCGGAAGGTGTGAGTCATCACATTAACAACAAGAGAGTCAGAAAGGAATAATTCCATATTTCTCTTCGCAAATAAAACACCACCAAAATCACTAGAGTGAAAAATCGTCCAGTTCCCATCTGCAGTTTGTGAATCAATAGGAATAATTATGCCTGTTATTGCGCTAAATTACTGTAAGTTACGAGAGAGGACGCTGCCCTGGTAAAGATAAGTTGAACTGTGCTAGATTCCTTCCTCACACTGGATAAGCCGGTGGAAGGCCTCGGTCAGATGACCAAAATCTCCAGCGGTGGGTCATTGTATAATTAAGACCGGCGTCCTGACGAATCTTACCTAACCTCACACAGCGGGAAGAAACGTATGGATATTAACGTTTGTCTGAGTGGGAGGGAATGGCTGGTTTAGAGAAAGACCTGCCTAGTTTGGGCCATTAGACCCATTCTTATGTTATCTGCAGTCTTGTCTGGCCTCCAGAGTGGTGGAGTACTGGTCTAGATGGAGTGGTGGAGTGCTGGTCTAGATGGAGTGGTGGAGTGCTGGTCTAGATGGAGTGGTGGAGTGCTGGTCTAGATGGAGTGGTGGAGTGCTGGTCTAGATGGAGTGGTGGAGTGCTGGTCTAGATGGAGTGGTGGAGTGCTGGTCTAGATGGAGTGGTGGAGTGCTGGTCTAGATGGAGTGGTGGAGTGCTGGTCTAGATGGAGTGGTGGAGTGCTGGTCTAGATGGAGTGGTGGAGTGCTGGTCTAGATGGAGTGGTGGAGTGCTGGTCTAGATGGAGTGGTGGATGCTGGTCTAGATGGAGTGGTGGATGCTGGTCTAGATGGAGTGGTGGATGCTGGTCTAGATGGAGTGGTGGATGCTGGTCTAGATGGAGTGGTGGATGCTGGTCTAGATGGAGTGGTGGATGCTGGTCTAGATGGAGTGGTGGATGCTGGTCTAGATGGAGTGGTGGAGTGCTGGTCTAGATGGAGTGGTGGAGTGCTGGTCTAGATGGAGTGGTGGAGTGCTGGTCTAGATGGAGTGGTGGATGCTGGTCTAGATGGAGTGGTGGATGCTGGTCTAGATGGAGTGGTGGATGCTGGTCTAGATGGAGTGGTGGATGCTGGTCTAGATGGAGTGGTGGATGCTGGTCTAGATGGAGTGGTGGAGTGTTGGTATAGAGGAGTGGTGGAGTGCTGGTCTAGATGGAGTGGTGGAGTGCTGGTCTAGATGGAGTGGTGGAGTGCTGGTCTAGATGGAGTGGTGGATGCTGGTCTAGATGGAGTGGTGGAGTGCTGGTCTAGATGGAGTGGTGGAGTGCTGGTCTAGATGGAGTGGTGGAGTGCTGGTCTAGATGGAGTGGTGGAGTGCTGGTCTAGATGGAGTGGAGTGCTGGTCTAGATGGAGTGGTGGATGCTGGTCTAGATGGAGTGGTGGATGCTGGTCTAGATGGAGTGGTGGATGCTGGTCTAGATGGAGTGGTGGATGCTGGTCTAGATGGAGTGGTGGATGCTGGTCTAGATGGAGTGGTGGATGCTGGTCTAGATGGAGTGGTGGATGCTGGTCTAGATGGAGTGGTGGATGCTGGTCTAGATGGAGTGGTGGATGCTGGTCTAGATGGAGTGGTTGATGCTGGTCTAGATGGAGTGGTGGAGTGCTGGTCTTGACAGTTTGCGTGTTCTGGTGACATATTTATGTAAATGCATGATTCCTGGGCCAGATATGATGTTTGTGGTGAGGTAATAGTCCACTAAACATGCGTGTGTGTGTGTGTGTGTGTGTGTGTGTGTGTGTGTGTGTTCTTTCAACGAGCCGTCTGAACGTGTGCGCACTGCCATGTGTACAAGTGATAGAGACGTGTGTACAATGTTTGCGTGTATTAAGAACGAGATTAAAATGAGATTACTATTTATATCCTTCGCTTTCCTTATTCGGCAAGAAGAGCGTTGCAAGTTTTACCTATTGGGCAAGACGTATATACATATATATATATATATATATATATATATATATATATATATATATATATATATATATATTAAAAGGTATCATGAATTAAAAGAATATAATTGGCGTTCCTTTTCATATGTTTCTCAGGGGTTTAATTGGAAAGATGAATAATGAAGGGAGAGATTCATCTCTCGTGACAGACGCATTTCTATTATTTAACCTCAGAACCGTCTGGGAAATCACACGAGGATTTAATCCCCATAATTTGTTTTCAAGTAATCCTCGAAGGGGAAGATGATTATTTCTTAGGATTAGTCATGATCCTAGAGACGGGAGGGAAGGGGGAAGGGATACTTAGGTGGTGGAACAACCTAGGTGGTGGGTAACCTAGGTGGTGGAACAACCTAGGTGGTGGGTAACCTAGATAATGTTTGGCAGTAGCGTGGTACAGGTACATAAATTTTATTTACTTGACACGGCTGAGTTAGCAAGCGAGTTAGTGTGAAAGTTTGTTTGCGAGAGAGAGAGAGAGAGAGAGAGAGAGAGAGAGAGAGAGAGAGAGAGAGAGAGAGAGAGAGAGCGAGAGAGAGAGAAAAAAAAAAGAGAGAGACAGAGAGACACAGAGAGACAGAGACAGAAAAATAGAGACAGAGAGAGACAGAGAAAGAGACAGAGAAACAGAGAGACAGAGAAACAGAGAGAGAGAGAGAGAGAGAGAGAGAGAGAGAGAGAGAGAGAGAGAGAGAGAGAGAGAGAGAGAGAGAGGAGCACTCAAGAGCATAAAAACCTGAGAGAACAGATCCTGCTTGAAGCACCCAGACGCTTCAACGACTCGGCTACAACAAAGGCAATATTGCAGACAACATCTCACCTTGAGTAACTCAAGAAGTTGAAACTCTCTGCCACTTGCACACACAAAACAAGTCAATAGAGACGAGAGAGCCACCACACAAGTGCAACACGCATCATATTAGGCCATTAAATAACTGAAGAATGGTAGGCGGCGTTAAGCTACAGATTGTTATTCTTGGTATGTAAAGTTAATGAAAAAATATTAAGAACGATTATCTGATCACGAGGAGAAAAAACTTTCTGAATAAACAAGTGGTTGAGAATTTCTTCCTTGCAAACCTATTAAAATTGCATGAATAGTTGACAGAGATCAGGGAGGACTGGATGCGTTGCATGTTCCTTGATTACCAGAAAGCCTTCAACACTGTGACATAACATAATTATTAATGCAATTGGTTATATAGGCTGGGGTGCAAGGGAATGTGTTCTTGATACCCAGTGTTTGTTGATGACACGAAACAAATGAGTAACAGGAAAACAGCTGAAGACAGCAATGAAAACCTACAAGACATAGAAGAAAACGTAAGATAGTTTAAGATAGCATCAAAGAAATGCAAAATAATGGAAGATAACCTCAAGGAACTTAAGAAGCTTGCATAACCTAAAGCAATGTTCCAAGAAGTGACTATAGAATTTGCAGGAGACGTCAAAGGGTAATCGTCCGCCATATTGGCGGTCAAAATGTGTGAGGGGAAGTAAGTTGGAGTTGGGTGTGGAACAGAGGGAGGGAGGATTTGGAGGATGGCTTGGGGGATGTTTATGAGAAGAGATTTTGCACTCAAAGGGGTTAGGAATGGGGAAAGTTGGTGGGGAGGGATGGGAACGTAGTGCATGGCCAACGTGTACCAATGATGCTGCATTTACCTCTTGCGACTAGCCAAACAAAACTGTATTTGTTTGAAGAGTTTTGAGCTGCCTAAGTCCTCTCGTGTGAGCTGCTCCAACAGAAGAAGTAAAAGAAGGAAATAAGTCTTTTCGATTGCATTTCTGTCTAGAAAAATAGGTAGAAGAGTGGCTAGCTTCATATAGCGACATTATTTAGCTGCATTTGCTATGACTTTTACACAATAGCTTTGTGGATATTCAAATTGTTCCTTCCTCATAATTAAAAATTCAGATTTATTCAGGTAAATTTGAAACTATCACTTTTTGTTGGTGATGGTTCAGTTTCATCATCTGGCTTAATCAGAGACGTGTTACTGGCTCAGGCAAGCTCACCTGAGCAATTCTTGGCACATATCTATCAGCATGATCAGGAGTTGCTGAAAGGACTGTACACCTCTTATTCTCGAACACTCTATTCAGCACTTGTATACAGAATAATGTGAGGTTCCTGGCTTTCCATTTTTGTTACTGGATGGGCTACTGGAGTGCCAGGTAGAACTAGCTTCTTAAGTCTCGCATTTCTTGATTTCAGATCAAATTGACTTGTTGTATCAGCATGTGCCAACTTTTTCTGAGTGATTCTTGACTTGTGTCTTTCATGAACATGACTTTTCATTAAATGACGTTGCAGATTTCAGTCTTACAGCCCCAGTACTGCCCGAACGTGCAGCCATATTTTCTCAATGTCAGAATGAAGAGAGAGCTACTCAAAAAACACCATCATCTTGGACCAATGACTCAAGGATATGTAGGAGTGACACTCAGATACACAATAACACCATCATCTTGGACCCCTGACTCATGGATATGAAGGAGCGACACTCAGATACACAGTAATGCCATCATCTTGGAGCCCTGACTCATGGATATGTAGGAGTGACACTCATATATAAAGTAATACCATCATTCTGGACCCCTGACTCAAAGGATATGGAGGAGTGACACTCAGATATACAGTAATAGCATCATCTTGGACCCCTGACTCATGGATATGAAGGAGTGACACTCAGATACACAGTAATGCCATCATCTTGGAGCCTTGACTCATGGATATGTAGGAGTGACACTCAGATACACAGTAATACCATCATCTTGGAGCCCTGACTCATGAATATGTAGGCGTAACACTCAGATATACAGTAATACCATCATCCTGAGCCCCTGACTCATGGATATGTAGGAGTGACACTCAGATATACAGTAATACCATCATCCTGGACCCCTGACTCAAGGATATGTAGGAGTGACACTCAGATACACAGTAATGCCATCATGTTGGACCCCTGACTCATGGATATGAAGGAGTGACACTCAGATACACAGTAATACCATCATGTTGGACCCCTGACTCATGGATATGAAGGAGTGACACTCAGATACACAGTAATACCATCATGTTAGACCCCTGACTCATGGATATGAAGGAGTGACACTCAGATACACAGTAATACCATCATCTTGGAGCCCTGACTCATGGATATGAAGGAGTGACACTCAGATACACAGTAATACCATCATGTTAGACCCCTGACTCATGGATATGAAGGAGTGACACTCAGATACACAGTAATACCATCATCTTGGAGCCCTGACTCATGGATATGTAGAAGTGACACTCAGATACACAGTAATATCATCATCTTGGACCCCTGACTCATGGATATGAAGGAGTGACACTCAGATACACAGTAATGCCATCATCTTGGAGCCTTGACTCATGGATATGTAGGAGTGACACTCAGATATACAGTAACACCATCATCTTGGACCCCTGACTCATGGATATGTAGGAGTGACACTCAGATACACAGTAATACAATCATCTTGGACCCCTGACTCATGGATATGTAGGAGTGACACTCAGATACACAGTAACACCATCATCTTGGAGCCCTGACTCATGGATATGAAGGAGTGACACTCAGATACACAGTAATACCATCATGTTGGACCCCTGACTCATGGATATGTAGGAGTGACACTCAGATATAAAGTAATACCATCATTCTGGACCCCTGACTCAAAGATATGTAGGAGTGACACTCAGATACACAGTAATACCATCATCCTGAACCCCTGAAACATGGATATGTAGGAGTGACACTCAGATATAAAGTAATACCATCATTCTGGACCCCTGACTCAAAGATATGTAGGAGTGACACTCAGATACACAGTAATAGCATCATCTTGGACCCCTGACTCATGGATATGAAGGAGTGACACTCAGATACACAGTAATATCATCATCTTGGACCCTGACTCATGGATATGAAGGAGTGACACTCAGATACACAGTAATACCATCATGTTGGACCCCTGACTCATGGATATGTAGGAGTGACACTTAGATATACAGTAACACCATCATCTTGGACCCCTGGCTCATGGATATGTAGGAGTGACACTCAGATATAAAGTAATACCATCATCCTGGACCCCTGACTCATGGATATGTGTGAGTGACACTCAGATACACAGTAATACCATCATCTTGGACCCCTCACTCATGAATATGTGGGAGTGTCACTCAGGTCCAAAAAAGTGTCTACATATACAATTTACATAAAGTTAAATTATAATATTTGTGACGTTCAATATTTATGCATTTTTTTATTTCTATGCACATTATTTTAATTAGACTCAGCATTCACACAGCATTAGCTATATTAGGTGTATTAGCTAATTAACGTATTTCATTATTACATATACAAATTACATAAATTCGTAAACATGAAGCGGCTATATTACGCTCATTGACTATTAAATGAAAACGAGGTATTTGACAGGAAAAAATGGCAGACACAGTCGCTGGCTTAATTGAATACACTTCCCTTATTAGACCTTAGTGTTATTACGTGCAGAGTTATGCGTTTGGGAATCGGGAAACCGAGACCTGTGACAGTGTATTACCTGGGAGGGAAAGAAGACGAAAGACCTGGGGACGGACAGCACGCCGAACATATGTCACTATGAGCAAACGAACTGGATAACATCTCCAGCATAATGCTAGGCAAATGAGCGAGAACTTATTCAAGACTGTGTACGAAGTATGTATAAAAGACTCGAGGATGGGGAAGCAGTATTAAGCCCTCATCTAGTCAATTATTTAAAGAGAACAGAACAAATTCGAAGGTTTGCTACATTAAAGAAATGAACTGTAAATAAAGACTACAAGATCTGAACATCACGTCATCACCACATCGCTGGAAGGAAGAAAGGAAGGAGAGGAGGAAGCCATGATGACGCTGTGTAAGATACTCAGAGGTAAATAAGAGACAGAATATTACCCCACCCTACCATACACACACACACACACACACACACACACACACACTTCTAGTGGTGACCAGCGAAGAGGCGGAGCCAGGAGTTGTGACTCGACCCGTTCAACCATAAATAAGTGAGCACACAAACAGAATAGCGCACACATACACAAGCAAACATGCAAGTCCATGCAAGCAGACTTCAACATACAAACATTTTAGACACAAGCTCACATTCGTAACATGTCAGTGTTGACAACATTATTCAAATGCCTCTATAACTCTTACATTATATCTAGATGTATAAGTGAATATAACACATCAAATCTTATATTTTATAGGTAAATTTGACGCCTGTAAAGCATTGTAACTCGCATAAATATCACCTAAGATGGGGTTTGTGCGCCGTCTGCCTCGACTGCTTCCTCGTAAATAAGATGTTAGATAGAAATTTCTAAGTTATCAGACAGTCTATACTTACGCAAATGATGCATATTTTTTGTATTTTATAAAATCACTCGCGAGAACTCTAATAGTTCAGGTTTTGCTCTCTAAGCATTTGCTACACTCTCTAAACCTTTGTTTCGCTCTCTAAGCCTTTGTATCGCTCTCTAAGCATTTGCTACACTCTCTAAACCTTTGTTTCGCTCTCTAAGCCTTTGTATCGCTCTCTAAGCATTTGCTTCACCCTCTAAGCCTTTGTTTCGCTCTTTAAGCCTTTATATCGCTCTCTAAGCATTTGCTACACTCTCTAAGCCTTTGTTTCGCTCTCTAAGCCTTTATATCGCTCTCTAAGCCTTTGCTACACTCTCTAAACCTTCACTTCACTCTCTAACCCTTTGCTTCCTGCCTTTAAACCTTTGCTTTATTCTCTAAATGAATTAGAAGCAAAACTTCTGCACTTATTGTTCACGTTTCTACAGCAGCATTCAAATAATTGACCATTACTTTTGTTTTTGTTTAGTCAGTCCAGCAATGTTGCTTTTTTTACTCTGGAGTCGAACTAGAGTGAAATCGCTGGTCAAAGTTGATACTTTTCCTCACTCGTCGTTCATGTTGCTAGCTGCGATGTCTTGACGTTCATGTTGCTAGCTACGATGTCTTGACGTTCATGTTGCTAGCTACGATGTCTTGACGTTCATGTTGCTAGCTACGATGTCTTGACGTTCATGTTGCTAGCTGCGATGTCTTGACGTTCATGTTGCTAGCTGCGATGTCTTGACGTTCATGTTGCTAGCTACGATGTCTTGATATTCATGTTGCTAGCTGCGATGTATTGACGTTCATGTTGCTAGCTACGATGTCTTGACGTTCATGTTGCTAGCTACGATGTCTTGACGTTCATGTTGCTAGCTACGATGTCTTGACGTTCATATTGCACAATACGATGTCTTGACGTTCATGTTGCTAGCTACGATGTCTTGACGTTCATGTTGCTAGCTACGATGTCTTGATATTCATGTTGCTAGCTACGATGTCTTGACGTTCATGTTGCTAGCTACGATGTCTTGACGTTCATGTTGCTAGCTACGATGTCTTGACGTTCATGTTGCTAGCTGCAATGTCTTGACGTTCATGTTGCTAGCTACGATGTCTTGACGTTCATGTTGCTAGCTACGATGTCTTGATATTCATGTTGCTAGCTGCGATGTATTGACGTTCATGTTGCTAGCTACGATGTCTTGATATTCATGTTGCTAGCTACGATGTCTTGATATTCATGTTGCTAGCTGCGATGTATTGACGTTCATGTTGCTAGCTACGATGTCTTGACGTTCATGTTGCTAGCTACGATGTCTTGACGTTCATGTTGCTAGCTACGATGTCTTGATATTCATGTTGCTAGCTACGATGTCTTGATATTCATGTTGCTAGCTGCGATGTCTTGACGTTCATGTTGCTAGCTACGATGTCTTGACGTTCATGTTGCTAGCTACGATGTCTTGACGTTCATATTGCACACTACGATGTCTTGACGTTCATATTGCACACTACGATGTCTTGACGTTCTCCTGGTGTCTTGTGAATCAGTTTTTACGTTCGTAGGAGGATTTAAAGATAATTTTTATTCACAATGTTTGACTTTCATTTTGTTTTGCTTTTTTCAGAGTACTGACAATTTTTTTTTTAAGCCTTCTGTGCCTCTTGTTTTTATTCTGCTTTCTCCTCTTCCTCTGTCTCCTCCTCCTTCTCAGTTATTTTCCACCTCGTCCATTAGCTCTACCTCATTATATTCCACTTTCCTCCTCTTCCTCTTTTCCTCTACTTATTTTTCTCCTCTTTTGCCTTCTTTTCCTTCTACAGTGGGCGGGCGAGGTGGTCCGCTGGACCGTTCTTCGTGTCCCGTCGACCTTGGGTGTGTCTGGAGGCTGGCCCAGTGTGGACCAACCCCGGGCTGTCTAGCCCACCAACCTATCTTCATTCTTTTCTCTATCCCTCTCTACACCCTGACCAATGAAGATTATCGAAAAGAAGCGCTAAACCTACTAGGGTCATACATCTCTGACCAATAGACTTTCTGATTTAATATGTTAAAAGGATGTCGACTGCAGGAGGGTCATTAAGGCTGCATGTTACATGTTCATTACTCGTCAAGAACATTTTAATAATTAAAACACAATTCTAATCAACTTTCAGCCAATACACACTTGGAGTTATACACATCTATGTATATGAATGATGAATACGTTGTTAAATTACTGGAAATTAAATATGTTAAATTGTATTATGTTAAACAATAACTTTAAAAGATTTGGTTACTTGTTAATTTAACTAGAAGCGAAAATAAACAATTGCATATAAAATGGCTATGAAGAATATAGTTTTATATATAGGAGATAATGTATTTTAAAATATATATATTTATGGCTGTTTGACCAACTTTATTAGCCAGCAAAAGCTAGTCCGCCTTGAATCTTTATTTAGAGATTTTAGAAGACAAAGCGCTCAGTCTTCGGATTAATCTGTTTAATATATTTCAACGAATCAGAAATGGAGATTCTACCGAGAGTATGTTTAGGCGATACTTTTAATTGTATTACTACCACGACTATGATGGAAGAGTCAAACACCTTTGGAAAAGAAATGGTATTACTACCTCAACTATGATGGAATTGTCAAACACCTTTGGGGAAAAAATGGTATTACTACCTCAACTATGATGGAATTGTCAAACACCTTTGGGGAAAAAATGGTATTACTACCATAACTATGATGGAATAGTCAAATATCCTTGGGAAAACGAACCTTTTTTTCTGTTTTCTTATGTAAACGAGGTATTAAACATGCTGCAAATATAGTTTTACATCAGTTTTAGAAATGTTTTATTGTCGGTGTGTTAAGGTTAAACTTGTTGACACTATGAGTGCTCATTAAGGCCGCCGGCCACCTGTACACAACCAGTCAAGGAGACACAGGAATCTATATGATTATGTCCCGTGTCAGGAAGCACTTATCCTCTCTCCTGAAGAATACAACAGCAGCTCTAAGTAGATGTAGAAACACTTGCCCTCTTTTCTGACGAATACAACAACTCTCAGTGGATGTAGAGGTGACATGACGAGTGTTGGTATCAAAACACAATGCGGAACAAGTTATCATTGTCACTACGTTTGGCTCAGGGTTGGGCTTTATTAAGTCATACAGAGGATAGCTTTTTTACTTAAATGTATACTGGCGGAGAGTGAGAGTGTCAGGTGTTGATGATGCAGGAACAGTGAGCAGTCATCTTACTGTTGCATTGTCTAGGTTTAAGCTGTTGTTGAGTTACAGGCGAGATGTTTCCCATGTAGGGTAATGTGTGTCGAGGGTTCTGATAGACTGAAGGAACACTGGCTTTCTGTTTCACTGACCTGTTGGTTCCTGTCACTTGCAATGGAACAGTCACCATCAGTGGGTCTGATATTGCATCTCACTGGCTCCATATAAACCCTGAAACTCACTCGCCCTATATAAACCCTGAAATGAAACTCACTCACTCTATATAAACCCTGAAATGAAACTCACTCGCCCTATATAAACCCTGAAATGAAACTCACTCGCCCTATATAAACCCTGAAATGAAACTCACTCTCTATATATAAACCCTGAAATGAAACTCACTCGCCCTATATAAACCCTGAAATGAAACTCACTCTCTATATATAAACCCTGAAATGAAACTCACTCGCCCTATATAAACCCTGAAATGAAACTCTCTCTATATAAACCCTGAAATGAAACTCTCTATATATAAACCCTGAAATGAAACTCACTCGCCCTATATAAAACCTGCAATGATTTCTAACCTTCCTTGATAATTACCACCAAAAAATAAACTCTCAGGGTGAGGAACAGACTATATGACACCCTAATTACCCTTTGTGTAGTCGACAGACACTAAATTAACCAGCGTACCTAATTACTTCATATAATAATCTCAACACTCAGTTTTTTATTAGCAACACCGTTGGGATAATTGAGTCTGCCCGAGGGGGGGGAAAAAACATGTTTGCATAAGAACCTCTCAATGCGCATTGCAGTAATTGTTGCAAAAACTTGTACGTAGAGGGAAACGAGTAAAAATTTGCAGTATCGTGGCTGCAGCGAATCGTAATGTTGCAAAAACTTGTCCGTAGAGGGAAACGAGTAAAAATTTGCAGTATCGTGGCTGCAGCGAATCGTAATGTTGCAAAAACTTGTCCGTAGAGGGAAACGAGTAAAAATTTGCAGTATCGTGGCTGCAGCGAATCGTAAATTGGCCACAATTTGGCGAGGAAGGTTGAAGCGAAGTTTGAAACTTGAAGCGATGTTTCAAGTTGTGACTTAACGGAGATAAATGGTGTAAAATACCGACACGATAAAAAAAAATACACAATAGCACTATAATGTGATTCTTTATTAACTACGTTTCGCCCTCCACGTAACTATGCATATATATATATTTTTTTTTTTTTTATTTTTTTTTATTATCACACCGGCCGATTCCCACCAAGGCAGGGTGGCCCGAAAAAGAAAAACTTTCACCATCATTCACTCCATCACTGTCTTGCCAGAAGGGTGCTTTACACTACAGTTTTTAAACTGCAACATTAACACCCCTCCTTCATATATATATATATATATATATATATATATGTATATGTATGTTTGTGTCTTGATGAAGTTCACTGTGTGGGCGAAACGTTGTCAGTAAAGGATCACATTATACTGCATTTATGTCTATTTTTTCATTGACTTAATAATGGTCCAGGATGTGTCGAAACGTCCATTAAAATTTCTAACACTAAATCTAGATTATTTGTATATTTGAAAATTAAATAGATTAGTTTCCCATTTTCTTTAAGTTTTATTTTCTCTTCATGGGGTTCCCATTTTTCCATACTGTATACAATATTAATACGGATATGTGTATATTATATTAATACGGTTATGTGTATATTATATTACACGGATATGTGTATATTGATTAAGTTCCCATTTTCTTTATTTGGGTTTCATTTTTTTATGGGATACTCCTTGGAACATAGGCGAGAAAGATACATCATAGACTACCATATGAAGACTAAGTTGGCAGTCTGTGTAAAATACCTTCAACGTAAAGCACAAGGGAGTTTATTAAGTGAAAAATCAATAAGTGTAAGGGAACCAAGACTCTTCAACACCCTCCTTTCATTCATAATGGAAATTACCAAAAAATTCCTGACTGTCTTGAATACTCGATAAATTCCTCAAGTCAATTGCTGATCAGCCGGGCTGTGGTGCATTTGTCTGCGTGCGGCTGGCACCAACAGCCTGATAAATCTGGCCAGCAAGCAGGGGCACTGATCCCAGACCAGGCCACGGGAAGCCTGGTCTGGTACCAGGTAACCTTCCAGTAACTGCTTCATTATAGTGACAAATAATTACTGAATTTAACCGGGGCATTTGTTAACTAGATGAGCGAAACGTTGTGGCTCTGTGTTCGTTTTTACTTTGCGAGAATAACCTTAAGAAGTAAATCTGGTGTGATATACACTCTCACTTTCAATCACAATATTCCTCACTTTCCCTTCCTCATTCTCGCTTCCTCTCTCACTCCTCGTTTAATTCCTTTATTCTGCTTCTCTCTCCTTCAGTAGCCAGACTCTAGCTCCTGTCCCCAGTGCGTAGTCTTCACTCTACCACCACAGATGCTTCCTATTTTATTGTACTTATATATACTCACTTCTGAAAGAGTAGTTCACCTAACATCTTGTTCAGTTGTTGTGAAATATACGCGTACCGAGAGCTGTATATCTCATTGTGTATACACAGAGATTTGTATTTCTCATTGCTTATACACCTGGAGATGTGTCACCGATAATAGTACATCTCTCAGTGTATATGTACCGGGAGGTGTGTGTGTGTGTGTGTGTGTACTCGCCTAGTTGTACTCACCTAGTTGAGGTTGCAGGGGTCGAATCCAAGCTCCTGGCCCCGCCTCTTCACTGGTCACCATTAGGTCACTCTCCCTGAACCATGAGCTTTATCGTACCTCTGCTTAAAGCTATGTATGGATCCTGCCTCCACTACATCTCTTCCCAAACTATTCCACTTCCTGACTACTCTGTGGCTGAAGAAATACTTCCTAACATCCCTGTGATTCATCTGTGTCTTCAGCTTCCAATTGTGTCCCCTTGTTGCTGTGTCCAGTCTCTGGAACATCCTGTCTTTGTCCACCTTGTCAATTCCTCTCAGTATTTTGTAAGTCGTTATCATGTCCCCACTATCTATCCTGTCCTCCAGTGTCGTCAGGTTGATTTCCCTTAACCTCTCCTCGTAGGACATACCTCTTAGCTCTGGGACTAGTCTTGTGGAAAACCTTTGCACTTTCTCTAGTTTCTTTACATGCTTGGCTAGGTGTGGGTTCCAAACTGGTGCCGCATATGGGCCTAACGTACACGGTGTACAGGGTCCTGAACGATTCCTTATGTGTGTGTGTGTGTGTATCAGTGTGAGTGTTAGTTGTGTGTGTGTGTGTATCACTGTGAGTGTGTTAGTTGTGTGTGTGTGTGTGTGTGTGTGTGTGTGTGTGTGTGTCAGTGTGTTAATATATACGATAGCTGCATATTTTTCAGTGTATACACACCAAGAGGTGTGTATATCTCTGTATATACAAAATCTCTCAGGGCAAATACAGCATAGTTGTGTGTGAGAGCCAGAAGTGGCAGTTTTTGTTTATATTGAGGCGGGTTTCCTGGGAAAGGTTTGGGTGAAATTGGTAAGAGAAGGCTGGTTGTGATTGTCGTGTGTTGTGCTTGCGTTTTGGTTGTGTTGTGGTTGTGTGTTGTGGTGATGTTGTGGTGTGTTGTGGAGTTGTGGTGTGTTGTTGTGGTGTGTTTTGTGTTGTGGTTGTGGTGTGTTGTGGTTGTGGTGGTGTGTTGTGGGTGTGTTGTGGTGGTTGCAGTGGTGTGTTCTGGGTGTGTTATGTTTGTGGTGTGTTGTGGTTGTGTGTTATACTTGTGTTGTGGTTGTGGTGTGTTGTGATTGTGTGTTGTGGGTGTGGTGTGTTGTGGTTGTGGTGTGTTGTGGGTGTGTTGTGGTGGTGGTGTTGTGATTGTGATGTATTGTGGTTGTCGAGTATTGTGACTCTGGTGTGCTGTTGTGGTGTGGTTGTGCTGTGTTGTGTGGTGCGTTGTGATTGTAGTCGTGTGTTGTGGTGTGTGGTGGTGATGGTGGTGATAATGGGTTGTGGTGTGATGATAGTGTTGTGATGTGGTAGTGGTGGTGTTGGTGTGAGAGAGGATTGTAGTACAGTGGTATCAATGACATGGTTTTTTAATAGCATGGTAGTGTGTTGCTGGTATTCGTAGTAGCAGTAGTGTGTTGGTAACAGCAACACTAAAAACTGAACTCAGTGACGGGATCACATCACCTTACAAAACCCAAACAAAGCCGTCTAATTGCATACCCAAATACTTCAGTTAAGATTAATTAAAATCACCGCAGTACCAGAAGGAAAAAACCAAACGGTAATTAAATAAATACCAACTGTATCGTAAAAGATAAAGCAATTTAAATATGAAACGTGAAATTATAGACGTAATTAACAATAGTTCTCATGGATTGGGACTAAATTAAGAAAGATAATGGATTATGTTATTCTTCAATTTGCTGGGAAGACAGATGTACAACTCAGCTGTTGCAGGAACTGTGACAACGACAGGCAAGCAGACAGACAAACGGGCAGATAGGCAGGCAGACAGACACAGGCAGACACACAAACAGGCAGTTAGGCAAGCAGACATGCAAACAAAGAGGCAGATAGGTAGGCAGGCAGACAGGCAGGCAGAGAGACAGGCAGACAGAGAGATATAAACAAACAGATATTCAGACAAACAGTCTCGTGTAAATAATAATAATAATAATAATAATAATAAAGTAGCAAGGATTGTATGTTTGGCACCTATGCTCCATATGTAAACATTTAGCTTTTACATTTCCCAATGTTTATGTTTTAAACATTCTCAGTTAGGTGAAAAAGGACACTTACGTACAGTTCAGGACATTTATTAAAGGAAATGTTTCGCCACGAGTGGCAAAATGTCTTTTTCCACATCTTGTCGGTATTACCAGATATTTCTCCATTCTCAATAATGCTATAATGGATATTGAAATTGATTTTCAACGCATAATGTAGATTTTCTTCCCCATGTGTACTCACCTATTTGTACTCACCTATTTGTGGTTGCAGGGGTCGAGTCTTAGCTCCTGGCCCCGCCTCTTCACCGGTTGCTACTAGGCCCTCTCTCTCCCCGCTCCATGAGCTTTATCAAACCTCGTCTTAAAACTGTGTATGGTTCCTGCCTCCACTACGTCATTTTCTAGGCTATTCCACTGCCTTACAACTCTATGACTGAAGAAATACTTCCTACTATCTCTCTGACTCATTTGTGTCTTCAACTTCCAATTGTGGCCTCTTGTTTCTGTGTCCCCTCCCTGGAACATCCTGTCTTTGTCCACCTTGTCTATTCCACGCAGTATTTTATATGTCGTTATCATGTCTCCCCTGACTCTCCTGTCCTCCAGTGTCGTCAGGCCGATTTCCCTTAATCTTTCTTGCCTGTGTGTGTGTGTGTGTGTGTGTGTGTGTGTGTGTGTGTGTGTGTGTGTGTGTGTGTGTGGCAAGATGGTCTTGAGCCGAATTTGAAATTCTAACCACAAAAACATGTATAACTAGGACAAGATGTTTAGTCTATAACAAAAACATGTCTTAATCAACCAGACATTCTCACCTTCAAACATAATATACAATCTTAGAATCTACTTCTTGCAACTAACCCACAATCTGGAGCGGAAGTTCTAAGTGGTGTTTCGGTCCACTGTGAACCATTATCTAGTACAGGACGAGCCAACACGTCGTCCAGACGTGGCTTAGCTGTTTATTATAACCATTTGGAAACAGCACCCGTCAAGGAGGGGTTCCTCACCAGATGGGTTTCAAACCTACAACACCAATAACATGATAATGCAACGTCTGAGTGACTTCAGACTGTCTCTTCTGAGTGCCTTTATAATTTCAATCAAGTGTGTGGGCACCAATCTGTCAATTTCATTGAAGAAATTGATGGGTTGTGTATGCCGCACTCTGTACTATTCCTTTTAAGTGCAATAAACTAAGAAGGGTTGAGATTATGGGCCCCTTAAGGGAGGTTTCTTGTTGCTGGTGATGGGTTCTTGATCTAGGGAGTTGGATCTGTGCTCCAGTTCCCTGAATTGAGCCTGAATGACTTCCACATCCCCCACCCCCACAGGCGCTGTATAATCCCCACAGGTTTAGCGCTCCCCGTGATAATAATAATAATAATAATTGGAAACGAAAATAAGTCACAAGGACATTCCTGAACTCTTAATTACTTTCTGGGAGATATGGAAGGTGTTTAGAATTAATTTACGTTTAAAAAAAGACAATATTGCACCTTATAGTATCTTTTATTTCTGGTAATCACATTACACTGTCAATTTTGCATTGATACCTCTGAAAAAATAGTTATATCGAATAAAATAGGTGTAATACCATGACTGGAACAATATACAGAAAGAAGAAATATGCAAAATGATCCAAATCGGACCGAAACGTCGTCGTTGTCTCCTCTATCTTATGTGTGGGTTATTTGTATACAGATAAATCCTCACATTGAAAAATGGAACTTAAGGGAACGTGTTCGGTCCAGTTAATGGTCCAAGTCGTGATTGGGTGGCCATGACTGCGTGAGGCTTGTGCGATGATTGTGTGATGGCGGTGCAGTGTGTTTCGGTGTTTTAATATGATTGTGTGAAGCTTGAGTGATTGTTGTATCATAACTGCGGTCTCATTGCGTCTGGGTTAAGAACATAAGAACATAAGAACGAAGGAACACTGCAGAAGGCCTACTGGCCCATGCGAGGCAGGTCCAAGTCTCCTACCGGCTTAAGCCAATGCACCCAACCTAGTCAGGTCAGGTCACATTGACTTAAGGGAGGAACACGGCAACCGACCTGGTAGCACAAGCTATCAGGTCTAACTCACACCCACCCACATCCACTCATGTATTTATCCAACCTATTTTTAAAGCTACACAACGTTCTGGCCTCTATAACGGTACTTGGGAGTTTGTTCCACTCATCCACAACTCTATTACCAAACCAGTACTTTCCTATATCCTTCCTGAATCTGAATTTTTCCAACTTAAAACCATTGCTGCGAGTCCTGTCTAGGCTAGATATTTTCAGCACACTATTTACATCCCCTTTATTTATTCCTGTCTTCCATTTATACACCTCAATCATATCCCCCCTAATTCTACGTCTTTCTAGAGAGTGCAGATTCAGGGCCCTTAGTATATCCTCATAGGGAAGGTTTCTGATACATGGGATCAACTTTGTCATCCTCCTTTGTACATTTTCCAGAGAATTTATATCCATTCTGTAATAAGGTGACCAAAACTGTGCAGCATAATCTAAATGAGGCCTAACCAAGGATGTATAGAGTTGAAGAACAACCTGAGGACTCCTATTATTTATGCTTCTTGATATGAAGCCAAGGATTCTATTAGCTTTATTGCGAACACTTATGCACTGTTGTCTTGGTTTCAGATTACTGCTAACCAGAACTCCTAAATCTTTTTCGCAATCCGTAATATTAAGATCTACATTATTTAGTTTATATGTGGCATGGTTATTGTCCTGTCCAACATTTAGAACTTTGCATTTGTCTATATTAAACTGCATCTGCCACTTCTCCGACCACTGCATCAGTCTATTCAAATCTTCCTGGAGTGCTCGAATGTCCTCGTCAGAATGAATTCGACGGCCTATTTTGGTGTCATCGGCAAACTTGCCGATGTCGCTCTTTATGCCCTCATCTATGTCGTTTATGTAGATTGTGAACAGCAGGGGGCCCAACACTGACCCCTGTGGAACACCGCTCGTGACACTTCCCCACTCTGATTTCTCCCCATTTATGCAAACTCTCTGCTGCCTATTTGTCAACCATGCCTCTATCCAGGAAAAAATTTCTCCTCCTATTCCATGTGCTTTAATTTTCCTCAATAGTCTCTGATGTGGGACCCTGTCAAAAGCCTTACTGAAGTCCATATACACAATATCATATTCATTACCATGATCTACCTCCTCAAATACCTTAGTGAAAAAAGTTAATAAATTCGTAAGGCAGGAACGCCCCTTTGTAAAACCATGCTGAGATTCGTTGATTAATTTATGCTTTTCAAGGTGGCTACGAACTGCCTCGGCAATTATTGATTCCATAAATTTTCCCACTATGGAGGTTAGGCTTATTGGTCTATAGTTCGAAGCTAAGGACCTGTCACCTGTTTTGAAAATAGGTATCACATTTGCCATTTTCCACTTATCTGGCACCATGCCAGTTTGTAGTGATATGTTGAAAAGATTAGCCAAAGGTGTGCTAAGCTCCTCTTTACATTCCTTTAGAACCCTTGCATACAGTTCATCAGGGCCTGGGGATTTGTTAGGTTTTAATTTATCTATTTGCCTAAGGACCATGTCACTTGTGACCCTAATAGTGCACAGTTTATTATCGTCCTGTTCTACATAATTTATCATTACTGGAATATCGCTGGTATCCTCCTGTGTAAAAACTGAGAGGAAGTATGTGTTAAAAATTCTACACATTTCCTTATCACTGTCAGTGAGCTGACCCGAGGAACTTTTGAGTGGGCCTATCTTGTCCCTGATCTTACTTCTGTATACCTGAAAGAATCCTTTTGAGTTAGTCTTCGATTCTCTTGCAACTTTAACCTCATAATCTCTTTTTGCTTTTCTAATTCCCTTTTTTATTTCTCTCTTTAACTGAATATATCGATTTCTCAATTGCCCCTCTCCTCTTTTGATTTGCCTATATATGCCTCTCTTTTGACCAATCAGATATTTTAATCTATGGTTCATCCATTTAGGATCATTTTTGTTTGATCTGATTTCCCTATTTGGAACATAATTTGACTGAGCAGCTAGAACTATGCCCTGGAAAGCATCATATCGGCAACCATCACCACCTACCTGACCCTTAGTCAGGTCATTCCAGTTCAGCCCACCTAAGTAATTTTTCAGTCCTATGAAATCAGCCAAGCGAAAGTCAGGGACGGAGACTTGATTGCCATTATTAGGGGAATTCCATGATATATTAAAACTGAGTGATTTGTGATCACTTTCCCCAAGCTCATCATTAACCTCAAGATTATTAATTAGTGTTTCCCTACTGGCAAGAACCAAGTCAAGGAGGTTATTTCCCCTAGTTGGCTCTGTCACAAACTGTTTTAAAAAACAATCCTGGATCGTATCAAGAAAGTCACCTGACTCTAAATTTCCTGTCAAATTGCTCCAGTCAATCTGTCTATAGTTGAAATCTCCCATTAGCACAACATTTTCGTATGTAGATGCCTTACGAATTTCGTCCCATAGACGTTTACTGCACTCCCTATCAAGATTTGGGGCCCTGTAAATCACACCCAAAATTAGTTTTTCTCGGCCCTCGAGAAGCTGTAACCAAACAGATTCAGTGGCTGACGCTTCTAATTTAATATCTTGTCTAACACAACAATTTAAATTGTCTCTGACATACATCGCTACTCCACCACCTTTCCTGTTGACCCTGTCAGTGTGGAATAATTTATAGCCTTGTATGTGACATTCAGAGGGCATCTCTCTATCTTTCAGATTGAGCCAGGTCTCTGTTATAGCAATAATATCTATGTTTCCTGCACTTGCAATTAATCTTAGCTCATCTATCTTATTTCTTACACTCCTGCTATTAGTATAGTAAACCTTAAGGGAGCTAGTCCCTTGCTGCCCTCTGCTGTCCCCCTTTGTTTGCTGACCTGATCTATTTTCTTTATTTATAACTTCATGCTGAATGCCTTTTATACATTTACTGTTTCCAACCCAAGTGTTGCAACCTGCTTGTTTCCCACACACACCCATACCTCTATCTTCCATCAGTTTAAAATCATAGGCATTTCACCAATGGCCTTCTCAATCGAGTCTGCAAGTGCTACCACCCCAGCCCCAGAGAGATGTACCCCATCCCTTGCATACATATCATGTTTGCCATAAAAGTTGTTCCAGTTGTCAATGAATGGGATTGCAAGTTCCTTGCAGTATCTGTCTAGCCAGCAATTTACACCAATTGCCCTAGACAACCATTCATTTCCTACTCCCCTTCTAGGCAAGATGCTACATATGATTGGGATCCCTCCCTTAGACTTAATGAAATCTATAGCTGACCTGTACTTATCTAGCAGCTCTTCTCTCCTACCCTTCCCAATATCATTTCCACCAGCACTGAGACAGATAATGGGCTTGCTCCCATTACCTGACATGATATTATCCAGCCTGTTGACAATGTCCCCAACACCAGCTCCAGGGAAGCACACTCTATCTCTCATCTTCTTATTCCTATTACAAAAAGCACGGTCAATGTATCTTACCTGAGAGTCACCAACCACAAGAATGCGCTTACCTCCATTAGCAGGGGCAGTAGTACCCTTACCTTCACTGGCCACTGAAGTACATTCATCCTGAAGAACAGAGAAGCGATTTCCTACCTTCAGATCTTCACTCTTAACTTTCCTTACTCTGATGCGCCTTCCATTACTGTGAACTACTCGCCACTTGTAGCAGGTGCTGGGCTGCACCTCACTGCTGGTAGCCGTTGCTGCCTCCCCAACTACAGCCTCCTCACAGCGAGAGACAGACTGCACCTCGCTGCTAGAAGCCTCATTCCCCACAACTCCAGCCACCTCACACTCTCTCCCAGACCCATTGAGGTGGACCTTCAGCCTCCTAATCTCCTCCTGGAGAAGCAAGACCTCCTCCTTCAACTCTCCAACCTCAATTTTTAAAACACTGCAGAAGCAAGCCATGCTTTGTAACCGTCCACACTAATCCCCAAAGCAGCTCAGGGTCTGTGACCTCACGTGACGACTGACCACTGAGTACTGAATAATAATAAAACTGAATGATAATTATAATTGTGTGTATACACAGAGGTTAACATATCTGAGTATCAACACTGGGAGGTGTGTATTTCCCACTGGGAGGTGTATGTACAGTGGTGACTGGTGGTGACTAGCAATGACTAGGTTTCAGACCTAGGAAACCAGCCAAGTCATGATCAGTATACTGAAGGTGAGGTGACAGCCAAGGTCAGTCTGACTGGTTTGTTGTGTTTAGACCCGACGGACTACACAGGGGTCATTAAGATTGCATAGCGCCTTTATACCACCAGCCAAGACTTACTTAATCTTCCGAATAGGAATCAAAATGAACATTCCTTATATACACACTTTGGTGTGTATATATACACTGAGAGATACATGCCTCTCGGTGTATATACACCGAAGTTTCCTCTACAAAGTGTAGATGATTTGTAAATGTCTGTAGCTAAGGTGTTGTGACTTTTATTCTCCACTCATTCCCGCTTCATTTTTTATGCATTTCTGACCAGAAAAAAGCACAGAAAGGAACGTTTACCTGTTTCTTAAATCAAACAAGCATTTTTTACCTGCATATTTTAGCTTAATCACCTTGGCCTGCGCAGGTAAGTGACCTCACTTCACGACGGCAGCTTAATCTCGGTAGTTGAACCTTAAGAGGCGCGTGAGTTTCCCTGTCTCCTAATATCATGTTTATTTTTCCACTATAATCTACCTTGTCCATAACTACTATCGCAGACAAAGCAAATGCGATAGTAATTATGGACAGGGTTTATCACAGTGGAAACATAACATTATTAGAAAACAAGGGAATATATGTGCCCCTTAACGATGGTGTGTCTGCAAGAACAGAGGGAACAGGGATAATCACTTAGCAAGCAGGCCGATTCCCATCAGACAGGTAGGTAGGACAGGTAGTCAGGTAGGCAGGCAGGCAGGTTCAGGGAATATTACATTAGATTGAACTAAGCAAATGTGCTGTTACGCTTTCCCTGTTTTCCACACGGGCTAAATTGGCAGCCACGGGAAAACTGGTTATGTGTAGACCCTTGGTTATGGTGGGGTAAGGAAGGGCTGGTGGGATGAGGTAAGGGTTAAGGAGGAGTAAGGAAAGAGGGTTGTGGAAAAGGGGTACAGCTTCCCCTCCGTCAGATCTGAGTGTGTTACGGTTATAAGGAGAGTGGTAGAGTGTGCTGCAGCAAACTCTTTGAGAGTAAGACGTAGAAACCGGAGAAATATGTCAGAGGCAAAATAAGTCAGTACTGAAACCTCATCATATTTGTGTAGTCGAGACAGTGTACACATCTCTCCAGAATGTTATATGCTATATAATAATAGACATCATCATAACAATGATAAATATAATGGCTATAATGATTTCACTACTTATAATGTTAATAATTATAACTGTAAAAATTAAAACAACAGAAATAACGTCTGTAATAATAATAATATCGTTAATAATAATATAAAATTTTTATTATTAACATTATTATTAAGAATTGGCAGGTAAAATTTCAAGCATTAATAGTAGATGATTTAGACTTATTAACAAATTGTGTGCACATTCAGTTTGCTAATGCACGAAGCTGGTATTTACGTAAACATTTATACCACTAAACACATACCTTAACATACCATTGAAGACTGACCTCACCAGAGAACCTAATCATAACTTGACAATTCACAACTCTCACGATGTCAAACAACACAGTGAATAGTGGTATTTTTTTCAATTACCTTCCTCTATCCTTCCAGTTACTGTACAATTTCCTCCCAATTATCTTCTTTCCTTTAAGTTACTATACAATTTTCCTCAATTACCTTCCCACTTTTATCAATTACCTTACAGACTGACCAGTCACTGACTCGCTACTGCAGGAAAAAATAATGTTACTCACGATTCTAGAAATCTGGATCGGGTTTTTCTCTTCAGGAAAAATTTGGGATTGCCTTGCAACACGAGAGCAAGCCTGCATTTTGCAACCATAACGGCATGACAGCACGGATGGTAATGGTTGTGATCGCAAAACAGAGACGATGTGTTGAGAGAATGATACCAGGGAGCAGGAAGGGGGTGGGGTCTGCAAATTATATATCTGCTCTCATTACAACAGTCCACACCTCTAAATTTATTGAGGAATGGCAAGGTGTAGGTGGGTGTGTGTGTGTGTATGTGGGTGGGTGTGTGTGGGGTGGGTGCGGGTGGGTGTGGGTGGGTGTTTGTGAGTGTGTTTACCTACTCACGTATGTGGTTGCAGAAGTCGATTTATAGCTCCTGGCCCTGTGTATATTTGTGCAATTATCTGCGTGAGAGAGAGAGAGAGAGAGAGAGAGAGTTAGGTTTTGCGTGCTTTCACATATACTCCCACTAATATTTACTCACATGATCTGCCGAACCGACTCAAGGAAAAAGAGTGAATTGAAGCATTATTTACGTATATTTCTCTGCACTGTAACCGAGGAATAGGATCAGTATATTAAAATTATCTCTTACATTTTACATTGACAGAATTAGCAGTCCAGGTGCCCTCAAAGTGACTAATCCCCCTTGCCAACAGATGTGACTACGAGGATTTAAATATTTATTTTGGAGTTTATATATAATCAGTGGCAATATCTACTGCAAATTACTGCGGAAAATAATAATGATTTTCGTTAGGGCTCATAAAATATGAAGCAGAATAACCTCTACATTTTTCTGACTTCGTAAATTTACTAATTTTACTCAGGTTTCTGTGAGTGCTGTTTAGTGTGCCTCAGCAGTGCCTTGTTATGTTCATATATATTTATTGAAGAATTAAATCCGTGTGGGCCATTCAACCCAAAGAGTGGTGGAAGCTCGATCCTCAGTTTTTAAATAAGTGTCTCTTCGAGGCATGCAGTATTCAGCTCGTATTTTCACAGACTTACATCTTTGTAATGCACTTCCATTATCCACAAAACACGCGTCTGCTAGCTTAAGTTATTTCATTCACACTGAAATAAGAGAAGCAGTGAATCAGAGGAAGATGGGCGTCATGTAGCACCTGGGTGAGTGGGAGACTATTTACTATAATTAAAATAAGCCTTAGTATATCTAAGCAAAATTCTATAATTCCCGATTTACATTTAACCAAGTTTGTGGCCACAACGCTCCATAACTCAAGGCGGTGTATATTTAAACAGCATTAACTTCAGGATTTTATAACAGGCAAGGAAATTATGTCTGGACATTTATATGAGAGCAAATGCGCAGCGGTGTTGATATTGTCACCGAGAAGCTCTGCCTTCGTTGTTAAAAGCTGCTTTACTGATGGGATTTTTAATGACCATAACATGTGACTACAGAAGTTTTCTTGAGTGTGGCTCGGTGGGAGGAGACACAGAAACACAGACGAATAAATGTGATGGAATGCCGAGCAGAGAAATGGAAGGAGAGAATATCCATAACAAAAAAAAAATCCATAACAAAAAAAATAATCATTAAAGAGATGGACTGGTAAGCCAGTAGAAGGCCTCGGTCAGCTAACCATAAGCACCAGCGACGGGTTATAAGATCCGCGTTAGGAAACGCCTGTCCTGTTTCCTGATCAAATTTACCTGACCTAACCTATCCATAAGGAGTACAAGTGAAAGGCAGATAACATTATCCACAGTCACTCTCACTACTGGCGGCTGAGAAAGATACTCAACATTCTAGCTACTTGTAGTCCTGTCTAAATAACTGAAACCACGATGGTACAGCAGTGTGTGATAAATGGCTTAGAAAACTGACAAGTTGAAAAATAAGACGTTTGTGCAACATTTGGGATTGTGCAAGAATGGTATACAATTCCGACAAGATGAAAGTGAAGACACTTGTGCAACATCTGGTTATCTTTATTGTAGACGTTTCGCCATCCAGTGGCTTTATCAACACAGATTCTAGGACATAATTAGAAGACAGTAGAGCTATATACATACCAACTCCAAGGCTGAGGGACTGATTACCGCATCTTTTGTATATAGTTCTACTGTCTTCAAGTTATGTCCTAGAATTTGTATTGATAAAGCCACTGGATGGCGAAACGTCTACAATAAAGATAACCAGATGTTGCACAAGTGTCTTAACTTTCAACATTTGCGATTCTTTATTGAGGAAACGGTTCGCCAGCCAGTGGCTTCTTCAGTCTAATACAGAGAAGAACGGTGGAAAATGAGGAGGAGTTTGAAGTAATCAGGGACTCAGTCTGGAATCGACATTTTGAGTCCGTCAGTCTTGAAGAAAGTACAGCATATGCTCGGAGAAGTGGCTTATATACTGTAGTCAGGCGAGTCGAAGCTTCAATTCACACCTGACTATGGTACATGTACTTCCTTCACGACTGATGAACTGAACGCATCGACTGAGGTAATGATTACCTCAAACTCCTCCTCTTCTTCCACTGGTCTTCTCTGTATTAGACTGAAGAAGCTACTGGCTGGCGAAACGTTTCCCAAATAAAGAATCCCAAATGCTGGACAAATGTCTCATTCCTCAACGTATAGCAGAGGAGAAAACAACTAGAAGAGATGCGCCGAGGATATCTCCACATGATAATCCGTGACAAAGACTGGAGAAATTGCAGCAAGCGGATGGTCTGTAGAGGTTTGTAGAGGTCTGAGACAGCTCAGACCTCTACAACACAACGGTCATCAAAGATTTGTTAAGTTATACCATGAATTAAGGAAATATCCTAGACTTCACCTTACGAAACAGACAAAGCAAATGCAATAGTAATTGTGGACAAGGTAGATTATAGTGGAAAAATGAACATGTTATTAGAAGACGGAGGAACTTACGTGCCCCTTAAAGCGAGCAAGAGACAAATGCGCTGGGGTAAGACCAGAAGCAGCGACTGAAGATAAGACATAGTGAATGCTAGTAGTTCATTGACAATGGTACTTGCTTAGATACCATTACATGGTTGCCCAGTCCCTGTACCCATTACTTGCCTCTGTAAACTTTTGTCTACCGCCCACAGGATGGGTATTGGCTGTATTATACAGCTATTAAACAAACTAAAGCGGTTTTTCAACAAAAACTCCGACTTAATCCCATCAGAGGAGGATAAAGAACCAAGTAACAGTAGTAAAGAAAGAAGGAGAGATAAGAAGCAATTAGGAGGCGTGTTTGTGTTCGTATATATATGTGTGTGTGTGTGTGTGTGTGTGTGTGTGTGTGTGAGCGATCGTTTCAAGGAAGACATAATCACGGATGAAATTGGAACAACAATAGATGCAAGAAGAGAAAGGTCAGACCAGCAACACTGGACAATCATCAGTGTACAGGTAATGCAGTGAAAGAACAAGTTCTAAGCTTACTGGAGACCGCAAGACCAACGGGACCTTCCATTATATATCGTTATTTAAACCAAGGAGAAGCACTGAACCCGTGCAACTCATACTGTGTTCGGCAACTGACAGGTAGTCAGGTTCGATCCAAAGAAGAGCAGGCAGCTCTAATACCAGCATCAAGATCTTTCACCAGCATCACAAGTAATAATATGCATCTAATGGCCCTAAGAGAAGGAACTGAGACACTGTGTGAACTTTCAGCAAAAAAGTACCAGAAAATATTGTCCTAGTACTCAAAAAAAAGGAGAGATACAGCACTAAACTACGGATAAGAACATAAGAAAGGAGGAACACTGCAGCAGGCCTGTTGGCCCATACTAGGCAGGTCCTTTACAATTCATCCCACTAATAAAACATTTGACCAACCCAATTTTCAATATTACCCAAGAAATAAGCTCTGATGTGCAAGTCCCACTCAAATCCAACCCCTCCCACTCATGTACTTATCCAACCTAAATTTGAAACTACCCAAAGTCCCAGCCTCAATAACCCAACTAGGTAGACTGTTCCACTCATCAACTACCCTATTTCCAAACCAATACTTTCCTATGTCCTTTCTAAATCTAAAGGGTAGATTGTCTGAGACGATGGAAATGTTTTGATGAGGGTGAAGTGGCATTTGAACTATGGAATTGTCGCTGCTCTCACTATCTTAAGCTCAAACCTGAATTTCTCCCACTCCCCCATGAGTTGTACGACCTGTCGAGGCTCAGCACTCCCCCGTATATGCATTAATAAAAATAATAGATGGATGTGCTTTGGTCGATGGACGAGATCCGAGAAAGTTTTTCCATAAGCCATAAGAGAAGCAAAGTCTTCTCAGTAGAGTCAGTCTTAGCAAAGAGGTCGTCTCACCAGCAAAGTCGACCTGATAAAATATAGAAAAGAAAACGTAACCTTGCACTTGACTCCCGACACAGGAGCAATATTGCAACTATCTGTCACGGCAGCTGAAGTGGAGAGAAAAAATCGCGAAAAAGAAACATTGAAGATTTGAGCTCCGGCTGTCTCTTGATGAAATAAACACACACACACACACACACACACACACACACACACACACACACACACACACACACACACACACACACACACACACACACACACACACACACACTACCTGGAACACAACATAACTGGTCCACTTGAGGCAAACAGCCTCGCCCACCTCTAGCACAGTTTTCAAACACATCAGAGGAGGGCGAAGCAGAGACCTCAGCAGGTAAACGACGTCATAAAAAATACCACAACACACGAAATCCATGCAAAGCTCCGCCACCAAAAGAATAACCTCTTCAGACGCATCTTCTTTACAGTAACTAAAACACATTACACAAGCACTAAGATTTTATTATTGAAATGTATCGTTCGGTAAGAGGGTTGAAACCCTTGCTGAGCGAAACGTTTTTTAAATACAGTTTTGCTGTCTGTCTGTCTTTCATACCTTTATCTTGCACTGTATCTTACATATCCCCTAGTATAAAATATC
The DNA here is from genome assembly GCF_038502225.1 of Cherax quadricarinatus. Taxonomy (NCBI): domain Eukaryota; kingdom Metazoa; phylum Arthropoda; class Malacostraca; order Decapoda; family Parastacidae; genus Cherax; species Cherax quadricarinatus. The sequence continues at coordinate 2,293,040 of NC_091342.1, read as the reverse complement.
TTTGGTATCCTGTATAGCAGGGTATCCTTGGTATCCTGCCTAACGTGGTATCACTGGTATCCCAGAGTACTGGAAAAACTGCTGATTCTGAAAAAAATATCTGACCAGTTAAAATATCATTGATAAATTAGACACATGTGCAACTCTTGGGTATCTTTATTGAGGAAACGTTTCGCCACACAGTGGCTTCATCAGTCCATACGTAGGAGAAACTTGAAGAACAGGAGGAGAATGAGGTAATCAGTCCCTCAACCTTGAGTCGATGTGTTCAGTCCATCAATCTTGAATAGATTGATGGACTGAACACATCGACTCAAGGTTGAGGGACTGATTACCTCATTCTCCTCCTGTTCTTCAAGTTTCTCCTACGTATGGACTGATGAAGCCGCGATACGTTTCCTCAATAAAGATACCCAAGAGTTGCACATGTGTCTAATTTATCAACATGTCGGTTCTCTGAACCATTCATCTACAAATAAAATATCATTAATGAGATGAATTCTTTGAGCATCATCCATTTTTTTTTTTTTAAATTTCTTGTGAAAATTTGTAAGCAGTGTAGAGTATATACGGTGCTTTTCTATATAAATTTGCTGACTTGGCTTATTCTGCAAGAATCACTTTGCCTGGCATGCAGTGTTTACATTTACTTAAGTTTTATTTATTCTGCTTTATATTTATACTCACATATGCATGTAGCAATGTCAGGGGCCCAAGACTGTTCACCTGCCTCCCAGCATACATAAGGGGGATTACCAATAGACTCCTGGCTGTCTTCAAGCAGGCGCTGGACAAGCACTTAGTATCTGCCCATCCAGGCTGTGGTTAGTATGTCGGGATGCGTGGGACCAGCGGCAACAGCCTGGTTGATCAGGCCCTGATCCACCATGAGGCCTGGTCACAGACCGTGCCGCGGGGGCGTTGACCCCCGGAACCCTTTCCAGGTGTACTCCAGGTATATATCCTGTGGGCTAAGTCATGTAATTTTCTCTCACCACAAGGCAGGGGCCAAAACGACATGGGTTCGAATCCTCGGCTAGTCGTAGTGTTGTTATTGATTCAATAGCACTTGTTCGTGGTTACAATAATGTGTGGGTGTATATATGTCGTGCCGAATATGTAAAACTGGTCAGTTAGCAAGAACTGTTTTAAAATTAAGTCCTTTCTAAAAAAAAATTTCATTAATGTTAATGTAAAAAATTTTAATTTTGCACCAAAAGAATCTTAGAAAACTTACCTAACCTTATTATAACAAGAACAATTTATTTTAGCTTAACCCAACTATATATATTTTAGATTTTTTCACAATAATTTAAAACTAAACAAACACAGTGAAATACATTTTTTTCGTTAGGTTCAGAATGATTTTGGCGAAATTATTGCATACACAAATTTTCACTTGTCCTATATGGCAAGATGAGCGTTGCTGTTTAAGCCAAGATCGCAAGTTCTGCCTATTCGGCACGACATATATATATATATATATATATATATATATATATATATATATATATATATATATATATATATATATATATATATATATAATTACAGACAGGAAGATAATCCCTTTTAACAAACACTGCAACAAACAACGAGTCTAGGAAGCAGCAATATAGTGAAAATATCGAGGCTTGCTTCGTTGTTGACAGTCTTGGCTCGTAAGCTCCTTATTGTTGTCCGCAAGTAACCTCTTAGTGGTGTCTTCCATTGTCGCTAAGCCACCTACAAACTGAAAGAAGTTCAAGGGGCCGCAATTCCTCTTAAAAATAATTCAAGAAGATTTAAAGGTAAGGACCCGTGTCAACAATCATTTTTATGAGTGGAAATTTTAGTACCGAGGCTAACCTGTCGGTCTGGAGCTTTAAGACTCTCTGATCGCCGCGGGTTCTAATCCCACCCGTGGTATGGTTTGTTTGCAATCGTGTCATTGCGATTTCGTGAATCGAGTCACAATACCGAGGCTTGAACCATTCATAACCCAAAAGATCGACACTTGAACAGTACACTGCCCACAGAATACCCGCAATGTCAATACACAACCCACAATGCCTATTTTGAACAACACACAATGCACAGCATCGACATTGGAACAATACACAACCTACAATACCCAGGTGTAAACAAAGCACAGCCTGCGGTACCGAGCCTCCAACGATTCACAACTATCTCTCAATCTGCAAGTGAAAACCGGACTAGATCTCCCGTCTGTCAGTATTACCAAGATACGGAACGTCATCCCCCAGTCATATTACCAGCTTACTCGCGACTCAGCATTATCATTTAAGTCCTCGCTTGTCCTCGCATCTAGCAGTAACTTCAGCATCACTTTCACGTGCAGTGAAAAATTTGTATATATATATATATATATATATATATATATATATATATATATATATATATATATATATATATATATATATATATATTGATGCTTTCATGTGATCGTCCAGCCTGTCAGTGGTGTATTGGAATGCAGGTTTATGGGACAGTTGTAGAAAGTGTAATTCCTTGTTGTGAAATCCTCCAGTTAGGTCAAGGTCAGAAAGCACAATGTCGGACAACACAAATCTGGATAACACAAGTTTCGATAACGCAAGTTCGGATTATACAAGTCCGGACAACACGAGTCCGGACAAGACGAGTCCGGACAAGACGAGTCCGGACAAGACGAGTCCGGACAAGACGAGTCCGGACAAGACGAGTCCGGACAAGACGAGTCCGGACAAGACGAGTCCGGACAAGACGAGTCCGCACAAGACGAGTCCGCACAAGACGAGTCCGCACAAGACGAGTCCGCACAAGACGAGTCCGCACAAGACGAGTCCGCACAAGACGAGTCCGCACAACACAAGACTAGTTAAAACAGGTCTGACGCACACGGGGTTGTACGCCACACGGCTGGATGTTTCAGTTTCACTCCTCAGCAATGTTTTGCGTCAACAACATTACGTAGACGTCTATTTTTTCATTTGACGTTTACTCAGCATTTAAGTATTCGTCTGTTAAATTAAATTCACTGCAATTTTCTAATTAGAAGACAGGAGCTGTAGTTCAACACATTATAGGACAAGAGCTCTAGCTCAACACACAAGACAAGAGCTCTAGTTCAAACTCTCGCAGTTACTCGAGAAATGGTCCTTTAGTCAGGATATTTGTTACCAGTGGTAGTCTCAGTGGCACGGATTTCCTCTCAGTGGTAGGATTTATTATTATAATCAAGGGGAAGCGCTAAACCCGGAGGATTATACAGCGCCTGGGGGAAGGGGTGTGGAAGGCATTCAGGCTTAATTCGGGGAACTGGAGCACAGATCCAATTTCCTAAATCAAGAGCCCCTCACCAACATCAAGGAACCTTCCTTGAGGGGTCAGTGGTAGGAACATTGATTTAGTAGTCCACCTGAAAAAAAAAGATAATATTCTTATTAATTCGCTATTGAAGGGAGGTTATCAATTCCACTGAATTTTCCCCACGAAGGGAGGTTATCAATTCCACTGAATTTTCCCCACGAAGGGAGGTTATCAATTCCACTGAATTTTCCCCACGAAGGGAGGTTATCAATTCCACTGAATTTTCCCCACGAAGGGAGGTTATCAATTCCACTGAATTTTCCCCACGAAGGGAGGTTATCAATTCCACTGAATTTTCCCCACGAAGGGAGGTTATCAATTCCACTGAATTTTCCCCACGAAGGGAGGTTATCAATTCCACTGAATTTTCCCCACGAAGGGAGGTTATCAATTCCACTGAATTTTCCCCACGAAGGGAGGTTATCAATTCCACTGAATTTTCCCCACGAAGGGAGGTTATCAATTCCACTGAATTTTCCCCACGAAGGGAGGTTATCAATTCCACTGAATTTTCCCCACGAAGGGAGGTTACCAATTCCACTGAATTTTCCCCACGAAGGGAGGTTATCAATTCCACTGAATTTTCCCCACGAAGGGAGATTACCAATTCCACTGAATTTTCCCCACGAAGGGAGGTTATCAATTCCACTGAATTTTCCCCACGAAGGGAGGTTATCAATTCCACTGAATTTTCCCCACGAAGGGAGATTACCAATTCCACTGAATTTTCCCCACGAAGGGAGGTTATCAATTCCACTGAATTTTCCCCACGAAGGGAGGTTATCAATTCCACTGAATTTTCCCCACGAAGGGAGGTTATCAATTCCACTGAATTTTCCCCACGAAGGGAGGTTACCAATTCCACTGAATTTTCCCCACGAAGGGAGGTTATCAATTCCACTGAATTTTCCCCACGAAGGGAGATTACCAATTCCACTGAATTTTCCCCACGAAGGGAGGTTATCAATTCCACTGAATTTTCCCCACGAAGGGAGGTTATCAATTCCACTGAATTTTCCCCACGAAGGGAGATTACCAATTCCACTGAATTTTCCCCACGAAGGGAGGTTATCAATTCCACTGAATTTTCCCCACGAAGGGAGGTTACCAATTCCACTGAATTTTCCCCACGAAGGGAGGTTACCAATTCCACTGAATTTTCCCCACGAAGGGAGGTTATCAATTCCACTGAATTTTCCCCACGAAGGGAGATTACCAATTCCACTGAATTTTCCCCACGAAGGGAGGTTATCAATTCCACTGAATTTTCCCCACGAAGGGAGATTACCAATTCCACTGAATTTTCCCCACGAAGGGAGGTTACCAATTCCACTGAATTTTCCCCACGAAGGGAGGTTACCAATTCCACTGAATTTTCCCCACGAAGGGAGATTACCAATTCCACTGAGTTTACCCACGAAGGGGGTTATTAGTTCCACTGAGTTTAAACACGAAGGGGGTTATCAGTTCCACTGAGTTTACCCACGAAGGGGGTTATCAGTTCCACTGAGTTTACCCACAAAGGGGGTTATCAGTTCCACTGAGTTTACCAACGAAGGGGGTTATCAGTTCCACTGAGTTTACCAACGAAGGGGGTTATCAGTTCCACTGAGTTTACCCACGAAGGGGGTTATCAGTTCCACTGAGTTTACCCACGAAGGGGGTTATCAGTTCCACTGAGTTTACCCACGAAGGGGGTTATCAGTTCCACTGAGTTTACCCACGAAGGGGGTTATCAGTTCCACTGAGTTTACCCACGAAGGGGGTTATCAGTTCCACTGAGTTTACCCACGAAGGGGGTTATCAGTTCCACTGAGTTTACCCACGAAGGGGGTTATCAGTTCCACTGAGTTTACCCACGAAGGGGGTTATCAGTTCCACTGAGTTACCCACGAAGGGGGTTGTTATCAGTTCCACTGAGTTTACCCACGAAGGGGGTTGTTATCAGTTCCACTGAGTTTACCCACGAAGGGGGTTGTTATCAGTTCCACTGAGTTTACCCACGAAGGGGGTTGTTATCAGTTCCACTGAGTTTACCCACGAAGGGGGTTGTTATCAGTTCCACTGAGTTTACCCACGAAGGGGGTTGTTATCAGTTCCACTGAGTTTACCCACGAAGGGGGTTGTTATCAGTTCCACTGAGTTTACCCACGAAGGGGTTTGTTATCAGTTCCACTGAGTTTACCCACGAAGGGGTTTGTTATCAGTTCCACTGAGTTTACCCACGAAGGGGTTTGTTATCAGTTCCACTGAGTTTACCCACGAAGGGGGTTGTTATCAGTTCCACTGAGTTTACCCACGAAGGGGGTTGTTATCAGTTCCACTGAGTTTACCCACGAAGGGGGTTGTTATCAGTTCCACTGAGTTTACCCACGAAGGGGGTTGTTATCAGTTCCACTGAGTTTACCCACGAAGGGGGTTGTTATCAGTTCCACTGTGATTACGTACCAGAAGACCTGATTCCAATTGATTTGCCCACCAGAGAGCACCAGTGCCTCCTGATTTTGGCACACTGAATTTACACACCAAAGGTACAAATGCCACTGAAGAGAGAGAGAGAGAGAGAAAATGCTGGCCCACAGATGGCTCCAACTTCATCCTGTTCCCTACTTGTATGTCTCATAACAATAAAAATGCTTTCAAATGAGCTGATGTAGGTAACAGCTCTTAGCTTGCCAATAAAGTTAGGAATCCTTAACCTGTAAATAGCTTGTCAATAAAGCTAGGGATCCTTAACCTAACCTTGTCAAACCCTGTGTAAAAAAGAAAAAAAAAGAAAAAAGAGAGAGAGAGAGAGAGAGAGCAGATGACAACGTAGTCACTGGAGCAGGAACCTAACCTAACTGGGTGTTGCAGTTGCATATAATTCGGATGTAAAGCTATTAATACCGGGCTCAGCCGGCAACGCCACTCGCAGTAAGAGGAAGCCGCTTCCTCCAGGAGTCGGCTTTCATCCTCTTTTCTGCCTCATTTCTTCACTTCCCGGCTTCCCTCCTAATGCATACACACACGAGGTTGGAGAGAGAGAGAGAGAGAGAGAGAGAGAGAGAGAGAAGGACGGACGGGAAATAGTCACAATGCCTCAATCTGGCTCAGATATTTACATTACATTATATTGACTAATCCTTACCGACATTTCTGCATGACTTACGTGTAGAAATGTGTTCCGATATTTTTACGTCTTTCGCAGATGTTTCGCTCACTCCACGATTGGATAAAAGTATCACCTGTATCTCATAAGCCTAGCCCCATCCACCTCACTGATCCCAGTAAGGTATCCCCGTATGTCACAAGCCCAGCCCCCTCTACTTCGATACACGCCAAAGGAATAGTACAGAGTGCGGTTACATATCAACATGAAAATTTGAAATTAATCGAAAGAGGCGCTCACTAGAGCTGTTTTAAGCTTCAAGTCTATACGCTCTATGAAGCTTTGATGGGTGATGAGGATGCCAGCCAACAAGCGGATGAAGGTACAACTAAAACACCGTAACCCTTTATTACAGTGATGTTTCGCTCGAGGATCACCACGAGCGAAGCGTTGCCGCGGTAAAAAAAAGAGGTTTAAACACAGTATAATAAACAAACTCGGTCTGCCAGATATGTCCGACATTCTGAGCGAATTGTCATTTCCAGGACAAGTGAGGGAAAGTGAACACGCTTAGTATGTTTCCTGGTAAAAAAAATATTTATCTCGTGCAGTTGCAGATTGCGTCACTTGAATATTCAGATTCGGAAAAGCATTTTAGAATTGAAGAATAATTTTATTTCGACACTGGAATGACTGAGCAACAGAATTTGAGTCAGAATTTCGCTAGACATAATTAAAAAAAAAAGAATTCAGATGGGCTTCCTGTTCGTTTGACAAAGGCAGCCAAACACGCATTTTTCATTATTATTTTACATATATATATATATATATATATATATATATATATATATATATATACGTATATATATATATATATATATATATTATATATATATATATATATAAAATTTGTAATATTGTAATATTTCTTCATTTCCTGTATATATATTGTTGTACAAGAATGGTATACAATACCGACAAAATAAAAGTTAAGACATATGTGAAACATCTGGGTATCTTTATTATAGACGTTTCGCCATCCAGTGGCTTTATCAATACAAATTCCAGGACATAATTTGAAGACAGTAGAACTATATACAGAAGATGAGGTAATTAGTCCCTCAGCCTTGGAGTTGGTGTGAAGAGCACCGTAGTCGTGGAGATTCTGGAGCAGAGGCAAGGAGACTGGTGCTTATATACTAACGTCAGGTGGAGGGCGGACGCGTAGCAGACGAGGACATGGCCACTGGTAGGCGGGATTCTCCAGTGGAAGTAGGTCCTACCCAAAGAGATGGGTTACTTGTAGTAGTAGTTGTCGTAGCCGTGAAGAAGGTTATGTATATGTCCTCAGAATCAAGATTCCATGATGTTGCAGTTGTACAAGAATGATACACAATACCGACAAGAATGATACACAATACCGACAAGATGAAGTTAAGTGTGCAACATCTGGGTATCTTTATTGTAGACGTTTCGTCCGAGTTTTTTTCGACATCAGTAAAGTTCCTACGATACCCTGACGCTCACTAACTAACCTACGATACACTGGTTTCATCGTAAGTTTGTCTAATAAAGGTTTTTCTATGAGTTCTCTTGGGATTATCTCGTATATGATCCCTTATCTACAATCCCTTTCTTATCTACCATCCTTTTCTTGTCTACGATCCCTTTCTTATCTACGATTCCTTTTTATCCATGAACCCCTTCTTATCTGCAATCCCTTTCTTACGTACGATCTCTTATCTGCGATCCCTTATCTACGATCTCTTATCTGCGATCCCTTATCTACGATCTTTCTCTTTCGTGAGCAAACTCTAGGACACATTAGAAAACGTTTCGGTCCCAGAAGCAGAAGTGATCAAGGTCTCAAGACCGAAACGTCGTCAGTAGTTTCATTCTCCTGTGTTCGGGTCGTTTTTGCTCTAGTATTTAAATCAAATAATTATAGTGAGAGATATTTCGTAGTAACAAACGTAACTGCATCAGCTTTATTACGTTAATTTGTCTGACGGACAAAATTGTTTTAACACGACAGTTCACGCTGACGTCTGTGACGTTCTCTAACGCAGCGCTCGAGAATGACGTCGTTCGTGGCAGCGCTGGAGAACGTCGCTCGTGGCAGCGCTGGAGAATGACGTCGCTCGTGGCAGAGCTGGAGAATGTCGTCGCTCGTGGCAGAGCTGGAGAATGTCGTCGCTCGTGGCAGAGCTAGAGAATGTCGTCGCTCGTGGCAGAGCTGGAGAATGTCGTCGCTCGTGGCAGAGCTGGAGAATGTCGTCGCTCGTGGCAGAGCTGGAGAATGTCGTCGCTCGTGGCAGAGCTGGAGAATGTCGTCGCTCGTGGCAGCGCTGGAGAATGTCGCTCGTGGCAGCTCTGGAGAATGACGTCGCTCGTGGCAGCGCTGGAAAATGTCGTCGCTCGTAGCAGCGCTGGAGAATGTCGTCGCTCGTGGCAGAGCTGGAGAATGTCGTCGCTCGTGGCAGCGCTGGAGAATGACGTCGCTCGTGGCAGCGCTGGAGATTGTCGCTCGTGGCAGAGCTGGAGAATGACGTCGCTCGTGGAAGCGCTGGAAAATGACGTCGTTCGAGGCAGGTAGATCAATAGACGACTTAGATATCAACACCTCATTCATGTATAAATATACTTAACCATGACAGAAATAAGCTTTTCTTGTCCATATTATTCTCAAAAATACAGTCTTACCCAATTTTCAGTTGTGTGTTTTTTCATGTCGTTGGCAAGAGTAATGTCAGTGACACTTCTCCTGAATAATGCGTAATATTGAGAGTTCGTTGTAGAGTGCGAACTCGCGTTAAACATCACCATGAAATGCCATTAGGCACGAGGCGCTGGACAATCCATTTGTTTGCGTTCGTGGATTAATCCAGCAAATACGCTTTCGAAGGCACGGTTGAAGCCAGGATTAATGTACCTCGCGCGCAGGCACGCGCGTGTGTGTGCGCACACGCACACGCGCACACACACACACACACACACACACACACACACACACACACACACACACACACACACACACACACACACACACACACACACACGATAACGACAAGATAACGACATACAAAATACTGCGAGGAATAGATAAGGTGGACAAAGACAGGATGTTCCAGAGATGGGACACAGAAACAAAAGGTCATAATTGGAAGCTGAAGACTCAGATGAGTCAAAGGGATGTTAGGAAGAATTTCTTTAGTCATAGAGTTGTCAGGAAGCGGAATAGCCTAGCAAGTGATTTAGTGGAGGCAGGAACCATACATAGTTTTAAGATGAGGTATGATAAAGCTCATGGAGCAGAGGCGGGCTAGAAGCTGAAGAGGCGGGGCTAGAAGCTGAGTCTCGACCCCTGCAACCAAAGTTAGTTGAGTACACACACACTTTTGAAAGCAAATATTTCAGTGGACATACGTAAACAAATTCTACAGACCCTTCTGAAATATATGTGAAAATACTGAAACTATTTCTAAAAAAAATGAGAAAATGATATAAAAACATTTGAACGGAAACTGCAGAGGAGCCATGAGAAGAACGAAAAAACTGGAAAACGAATATATGAACAATGACAAAGTCAGGAATAAATATACAAACATTTGCAGGAAGAACGTAAATACTTTGGAAAAGAAATAGAAAGAAATAGCGAACAATAACAAAGTTGAAAAAAAAAAAAATTCACTCGCTTTTAAAAAAAAAAAAAAAAAAAAAAAAACTCAAGGAAGGTTCCTTGATATTGGTGAGGGGCTCTTGATTTAGAGAATTGGATCTGTGCTCCAGTTCCCCGAATTAAGCCTGAATGCCTTCCCCCCCCCACCCAGGCGCTGTATAACCCTCCGGGTTTAGCGTTTCCCCCTTGATTATAATAATAATTTGGAAAAAAAAATGAACTCAAAGCTAGAATACGAAGAGTTAAACACAATTTTGCAATCAAGAACAATTGCAGGAGGAAATGCATGAGGCATCAGATGTCAAATACCAGTAAACTCACAGAATCAGTAGCCCTTAACATCTTTTTAAAGATGGCAGAGAGGGAATTATATAAGAAGAGAAGCGGCCAATAGAAATAAACGAAAGGTTGGTGAGCAAGACACAGACCAGTGGAACCGAACTGTCCTCAAAGATTTGTTAAATTATGCCATGAATTAAGGAATTAAGGCGATGCAAAATGCCCCCAATAAAAAGTAGGGGCGCCATTGGTACACTAAGGGAAAACACCATAAGTGTCCGGGGCCCAAAACTGTTCAACAGCCTCCCATCAAGCATTAGGGGAATTGCCAGTAAGCTCCTGGCTGCCTTCAAGAGAGAGCTGGACAGATACCTAAAGTCAGTGCCGGATCAGCCGGGCTGTGGCTCGTACGTTGGACTGCGTGCGGCCAACAGTAACAGCCTAGTTGATCAGGCCCTGATCCATCGGGAGGCCTGGTCGTGGACCGGGCCGCGGGGGCGTTGATCCCCGGAATAACCTCCAGGTAACCTCCTCCAGGTAAGATCCCAGACTTCACCTTACGAAAGCAAAGCAAATATCACAGTAATTATAGACAGGTAGATTATAGTGGGGAAAAATTAACATATTAATAGAAGACGGGGGAACTTACGTGTCGCTTGAGAGAGGTGGACTGTCCTCACTGGTGTATCGTCAGGGGCGAGGTGCCTTAAGCCGAACCTCAAAACTGAAAGAGATACAACGCTACGCCCTGACGCTACTTTGACTTCCCGTGCGTTCTGCGAGACCGACAACGATAATTGCCGGGGGTGGCAGTCGCAATAATACACGAGAGAGTGTCCACTGGCTTGTAATTCACACGTTCGCAACTTGTATGTTTGACAAATGGATGATTAGTGTACAGAGAATGATTAATGTGTGGCTAGTCAGGGCAGCGGAAAAGGTGGTTTGAGTGATTAAGAGTGAGGGGGGGTGTTAGGATGAGGGAGGTGTTAGGATGAGGGAGGTGTTAGGATGAGGGAGGTGTTAGAGTGAGGGAGGTGTTAGGATGAGGGAGGTGTTAGGATGAGGGAGGTGTTAGGATGTGGGAGGTGTTAGGATGAGGGAGGTGTTAGGGTGAGGGAGGTGTTAGGATGAGGGAGGTGTTAGGGTGAGGGAGGTGTTAGGATGAGGGAGGTGTTAGGATGTGGGAGGTGTTAGGATGAGGGAGGTGTTAGAGTGAGGGAGGTGTTAGGATGAGGGAGGTGTTAGGATGTGGGAGGTGTTAGGATGTGGGAGGTGTTAGGATGAGGGAGGTGTTAGGATGAGGGAGGTGTTAGAGTGAGGGAGGTGTTAGGATGAGGGAGGTGTTAGGATGTGGGAGGTGTTAGGATGAGGGAAGTGTTAGGGTGAGGGAGGTGTTAGGATGAGGGAGGTGTTAGGGTGAGGGAGGTGTTAGGATGAGGGAGGTGTTAGGATGAGGGAGGTGTTAGGATGAGGGAGGTGTTAGGGTGTGGGAGGTGTTAGGATGAGGGAGGTGTTAGGATGAGGGAGGTGTTAGGATGAGGGAGGTGTTAGGATGAGGGAGGTGTTAGGATGAGGGAGGTGTTAGAGTGAGGGAGGTGTTAGGATGAGGGAGGTGTTAGAGTGAGGGCGTATTTATGGTAATGAAATTCTCCACACACACACACACACACACACACACACACACACACACACACACACACACACACACATACACACATACACACACATACACACACATACACACACAGGCACAAACACACACACACCTACACATGATTCGTGAGTGTGTGAAATGAAGGAACTATAGAGAGGGTGGTAGGAAGAGAAGAATAGAGAGGGTGAAGCAAAGAGATAAAGAAGGCACAATGATAAGTGAGAATGGAGAGTAGTAAATTCTTGGAGAGAAAGAAGGTGGTGATGACAGGGAGATGCAGGAGATGATGATGGAGCGTAAACGATGATGGAGAGTAACGAGGAAGAGGAGCAGGCAGGGAAGAGAAACGAGGAAGTGGGACCAGGAGAAGGATGAGAAAAGAGCGGGGAATAACGAAAGAGGAAAGGAAACAAGGGGAGGAAGAACAACAGAAGACAGGAGTGTAAAGATGAATGACAAATTGTGGGCAAATATTGAAAGGAACGAGAGAGAGAGAGAGAGAGAGAGAGAGAGAGAGAGAGATAGAGAGAGAGAGAGAATCATCTTAGCACAACGCATCCCTTGTCCAGGAGCGTCTTTCTCCTGGCTACAGCATCTGTAATATTCATCTTGTGTTCAATCTGCCATCAGGGAGAAGCTCTCCTGGTGCTGGACGTAACAATGCCTTGCATATTTAAACCCTCATTAGCCCTGATTGCCTCGTTCATTTTTGGAAAAAAAAATATATATTTATAAAAGTTGGCCCAATTTACGAGACCTATTTCCATGCTGTTTTCATTCTCTGATATATAAAACTTCCCCTGACTTGTAAATTACATATTTAAGGGACAATTAGCGTGCAAATTTTAACGTTTCGTGCAATTTTGACTTCTTCGTTACGAGTTACGGGGATATTACTGCTTCTATAAGTGCAATGTAAGTTTTTTTTTTTAATTTTATCAGTTTTCATCTCTGAAAAATTATTTAAAAAACGAGCTATTTTTTTTTTTTGGGGGGGGATAGCTTTAGTGCGTAGCTGTGTGTGTGTGTGTGTGTGTGTGTGTGTGTGTGTGTGTGTGTGTGTGTGTGTGTGTGTGTGTGTGTGTGTGTGTGTGTGTGTGTGTGTGTGTGTGTGTAAGTCACTGTTCTACAGGTTCCATCTCTGATAGGTAAGATTGTTCAGGAAACAGGAAAAGTGTCCAGTGGCGGGTCTTAAGTCACATGATGACCCGCCACTGGGGCTTCTGGTCATCTGACCGAGACCTTTCACTGGCTTACCGGTCCACCTCTTTAAAAATTAAGTGCTTAGGTATGATTTTGCATTGAAAACGTAAATACAGTCCTCCTAACTGACATCAGCCATTCTTGTTAGAGCACTGCAGGCAGCCATGACGAAGAATGATCCTATCCTAGGACAAAACTCGTAATGTCTAAGATTAATTGTCTCACCCTGAGGCAGAGCTAAATCGTTATTGATGATGGTAGCAGTGTGCTGCGGAACACGAACTACGTTCTGAACCACTTCCTGACAGGTCATTCTGTGTGTGTGTGTGTGTGTGTGTGTGTGTGTGTGTGTACTCACCTATTTGTGGTTGCAGGGGTCGAGTCTTAGCTCCTGGCCCCTTAGTGAGTGTGAGTGTGTGTGTGTGAGTGAGTGTTTTGGTCACCATCATCTAACTATTTCGCATGTTTATATGTTCACTATCTTAGGATAGAAGAAATATTGATTCTAACTTCCGTAAAAATTCTCTTAAACCTCTCCTAAACCCTAACAAACCTTTCCTACACCCTAACAAACCTCACCTACACCTCACTGAACTGCTACTCCTTGTTAAACCCTCTCTTTACTCTTTTAAACCTCTCCTTTACCTTCTCAAACCTTTCTTAAAACCTATCGACCTAAAACAGGCATAAAATTAAATATCAGTGAGGTATACAGCCTCACAATGTATACACAGTTATATGTATATACATTTCTTGGTGTATATACCTTGACAACGCCTGCAGTAGCTCGCGTCTTATACATCAGGCCAGCATCAATTCATCTCCCACCTCCTTCCATCTCTTCCTACATTGTGTACACGACAAACAGTAGTTAACAATAATATATTCATCCTTTAACCTTCAGATCAAAAAATGATTTTTACAATTTGTAAAAAGAGAAATATATACTGATTTCTGATAATGTTTTCTTTTTGCGAACGTTTAGTATAATTAACTGCTAACAGATGCATCACCAATCAAACATTTCGTAATCCCAGAAAATATATATTAATAATAATAATAAAAAAGAAGGGTGCTTTTTAGCGAAGGAAAAAATTTGTTTTTTTTTCGTGTATTAAGAGGAGTTTGTTCAGAAATGCACGAAAGATTTTTTTTATGACGCGTTGAATTTTTACAATCCGAAAAATCTGTCTATCAAAATGAAATTGTTGTATGGTTGGTTGTATGGTTGGTTGTATGGTTAGTTGTATGGTTGGTTGTATGGTTGGTTGTATGGTTGGTTGTACGGTTGGTTGTATGGTTGGTTGTATGGTTGGTTGTATGGTTGGTTGTATGTTTGGTTGTATGGTTAATTGTATGGTTGGCTGTACGGTTGGTTGTATGGTTGGTTGTATGGTTGTATACATTTTTGGTCACTCTTCTGTCCAATTTTTCCGCGTGATATTTCAGCGTTGAGTAATTTTGTTGCAGAAAGTGTAAATTGATGCAGCTCTTCGCCTTCTAGCGATTCTCCTCGAGTCTCGGCCAGGTGCAGCAGGGCGTCGGCGAGCCATGTTGAGCTGCGTGATCTTGCGTGCCATAGATCGAAAGAAAAGCAAAAGTGCTGAACATTACCAAGTCAGTGATATCATGAAAGACAGCTTCGCCACAGACCACAGGCACTGAAACCCAGATAACCGGACCCAAAGGCAGCCATTAATACACTTCTACACGTGATTATATTTATACAAACCTTCCTAAATACTTTAATATATGTACGTAAGGAAAATTCTCTTTGCTTCTTCTTATTGCTAAAATGAATTGAGAATTTCTGCACAATTGCTTCCTTCCAAGGAGGAGCCGAGCTGAATAATCTCTCCATGGCATTTACTGGGAGCCATTAATCTCTTATACATTATTCACTTGCACTTGCAGTCAGTGGAGAAGCGTGGAATTCGAATCAGTTCCTTGTCTCATATTTCAATTAATGCTAATTCTGGCTGTGGTTTTATTCCTTGCAAAAACAACAGATTATCTTGCAAATTTTAGATCAAGTTTTGGCTCTGTCGATCAAGATTGTTATTATGCAAAGTCTGGAGGCAAGTTATTGTTGTTGAATGTTCGGGTTATTGTTCGATATTCTGGCGCGTACTTGGAGGTAGGTCACTCTCAGGTAGGTCACTCTCAGGTAGGTTACTCCCAGGTAGTCACCCCCAGGTAGGTTACTCCCAGGTAGTCACCCCCAGGTAGGTCACTCTCAGGTAGGTCACTTCCAGGTAGTCACCCCCAGGTAGGTTACTCCCAGGTAGTCACTCCCAGGTAGGTCACTCCCAGGGAGTCACCCCCAGGTAGGTTACTCCCAGGTAGTCACTCCCAGGTAGGTCACTCCCAGGTAGGTCACTCCCAGGTAGGTCACTCTCAGGTAGGTCGCTCCCAGGTAGGTCACTTCCAGGTAGAAGAAAGCAAAGCAGACGTATGAGAGTGGTAGATTTGACAAGTCCCAGTTGGAGGTTCTTTCTGACATATTTTAATTTTTAGCTAAAATATATAGATTATCACACTTTTAATAATTTGCGAAAATTTACGCTGATAATAATTTACGATTTTTCGGACTATTTCCTGACCATTAAAATTAAAATATTTTGACTAAAAATCCATTGTCTTACAGTCAAAATTCTTAATCTTCTGTAACCGATTTCTTTTTAAAACATAAAAAGTACCGTATTGCTATTTAGGTACAGACCCTTGAGGGACCCCGCTTGATGCCTTTGCCCGTTGCTATTTTGAATCTCACAATTTTCTTTTTATTTTAGCACTCTTTAAGCCACTGAAATATCCTCGTAGCTCCATCGAAATCGTCGAAATCCTTGCTAATATTCACTGGAAGATATTCTCTTATTGCAGTTTGTGGTTGAGAGAAAATGCAGACAAGCAAATTTCTTTATATTATACCCTGTTATCTTACAGTCGACGAATATCCAATCCTGTTAACTGTCTCTTCCTTGCTAAAACAAGTGAGTGATTTTTACCCTTTATTAAACACAATGTTTCGCTTACACAGTGAGCAAAACGATGTAATTACTAGCGTTACCCACTGTATCTAAATTTAGTTCACACGCTTTGTCAGTACTAACCACTCCGTCTTCTTATTTAATACAAAATACAAATCCCTACATCCCTCCAGGACCGTGGCCTGGTAGGCAAAGCTCTCGTTTCACACGCTGAGGGTCCGGGGTTCGATTCACGACAATGGTGAAAACATTGGTTTGTTTCCTTACACCTGTTATCCCTGCTCACCCATCAGTAAAATAGGACCTCGGCGTTAGTGAACTGGTGTGAGTCGCATCCTGGGACAAAACTGACCTAATT
>NC_091342.1:2248932-2271432 GCF_038502225.1 Cherax quadricarinatus | reverse complement strand
ACACCACAGCCGCTGCCACCACCACCACCACCACCACCACCACCACCACCACCACCACCACCACCACCACCACCACCAACACCACAACCACCACCACCACCACCACCAACACACATGACACTTTACAACATTTGCACTTGTCTCGTATACGGTTTAATGACACTATTAATCCACCTATAGCTGAGTACCTGTGTTCATGGCTGACCCATTAATCACCTGGTCCACTAAGTATGCCCTCCCCCCACTATCATTATCCTCATGTTATATTAATCTTCAGAATAATGTTAATCAAGGTGATTAATGGCTATGAAATGGGTCTCAAATGCCTTCCTGGAGTGCCAGGACTTAATCTAGGCACACAAATTGCCACTTAAGTGAGTATTCAGCGTCAAGGAGTTGCAACTAGGCGAGGAAAGATATGTAGGGAGTCAGTGTCACGATTGCCGGACGGAGGATCAAGCCTCCACAATTTACTAAACCACATAGTAGGTAGATAGATGGTTCAGAGAACAAACAAGACTGATGGACTGATTATATCGACTCCAGGCTGATGAGGGACTGATTACCTCAAACTCCTTCTGATATTCACCATTCTTCTTTGTATTCGACTGATGAAAGATTCTGCGTGGCGAAACGTTTCCACAATGAAGATATGGAAGTGTTGGTCTATGTGGCAAATAGTTTAACGTATCAACACTTTACATGTGGTCAAAATTAATGACTGCGCTAGAGAAGCATATATTTGTCCTCGGAACACACACACACACACACACACACACACACACACACACACATACAATAAATACTACAGTCCAAAACTAATCTCTACAGCGAAGGTAATTCTAAAAGGTAATTACTGCGGGGCAGGATATCCATCCTATTGTCAAGAAGATTTATGGTAACTATTGTGTTTCCTGTGTTAAACACTGTTGTTGGTAATTGTGGGCGATTTACCTGTAATGTTAATATGGGTACAGGTGTTGGGTTCACGTACAGGTGATGATAACAAGTGTTGGGTTTACGAACAGGTGATAACAGGAGTTGGGTTCACGTACAGGTGATGATAGCAGGTGTTGGGTTCACATGCAGGTGATGATAACAGGTGTTGTGTTCACGAACAGGTGATGATAACAGGTGTTGGGTTCACGTACAGGTGATGATAGCAGGTGTTGGGTTCACGTACAGGTGATGATAGCAGGTGTTGGGTTCACGTACAGGTGATGATAAGTGTTGGGTTTACGAAAACAGGTGATGACAGGTGTTGGGTTCACGTACAGGTGATGATAACAGGTGTTGGGTTCACGAACAGGTGATGATAACAGGTGTTGGGTTCACGTACAGGTGATGATAACAGGTGTTGGGTTCACGTACAGGTGATGATAACAGGTGTTGGGTTCACGTACAGGTGATGATAACAGGTGTTGGGTTCACGTACAGGTGATGATAACAGGTGTTGAGTTCACGTACAGGTGATGATAACAGGTGCTGAGTTCACGTACCGGTGGTGACAACTATTGTTTATGCGATTATTTCAGACTGACTTCATTTTTATCCTTGAGAAATGCAGAGACTTTTTTTTTGCTTTTGAGTAGATATTGTTACTTGTGTGTGTGTGTGTGTGTGTGTGTGTGTGTGTGTGTGTGTGTGTGTATGTGTGTGTGTGTTGGCGGAGAGCTCGTCGGGGGTGGAGCTGCGTCCATGTTTAAGTTGCGTCAAAGGTAAAGAAGGCAGATAAGATCCATTCCTCCGTCTCCTCATGTCAACACTTCAGTACCTGTCACTTCTCTTGTTGCTCTTGGTGTAGTTATGACGATTGTCATAGCTACCACTATCACCATAGCTACCACTATCACCATGGCTACCAGCATCTTCATAGCTACAAGCATCTTCATAAATACCATCATCACCATTACCACCACCATCATAACTACCACCATCACCATAACTACCATCACCATAACTACCACCATCACCATAACTACCACCATCACCATAACTACCACCATCACCACCACCACCACCATAACTACCACTATCAGCTTATATATATATATATATATATATATATATATATATATATATATATATATATATATATATATATATATATATATATATATATTTTTATTATCACACCGGCCGATTCCCACCAAGGCAGGGTGGCCCGAAAAAGAAAAACTTTCACCATCATTCACTCCATCACTGTCTTGCCAGAAGGGTGCTTTACACTACAGTTTTTAAACTGCAACATTAACACCCCTCCTTCAGAGTGCAGGCACTGTACTTCCCATCTCCAGGACTCAAGTCCGGCCTGCCGGTTTCCCTGAATCCCTTCATAAATGTTACTTTGCTCACACTCCAACAGCACGTCAAGTATTAAAACCATTTGTCTCCATTCACTATCAAACACGCTCACGCATGCCTGCTGGAAGTCCAAGCCCCTCCCTACACAAAACCTCCTTTACCCCCTCCTCAACCCTTCCTAGGCCGACCCTACCCTCTTGCCTTCCTTCCACTACAGACTGATACACTTGAAGTCATTCTGTTTCGCTCCATTCTCTCTCATGTCGAACCACCTCAACAACCCTTCCTCAGCCCTGGACTTAGTTTGGTAATCCACTCCTCCCCTAACTTCCAAACTACGAATTCTCTGCATTATATTCACACCACATTTCATTGCCCTCAGACATGACATCTCCACTGCCTCCAGCCTTCTCCTCGCTGCAACATTCATCACCCACGCTTCACACCCATATAAGAGCGTTGGTAAAACTATACTCATACATTCCCCTCTTTGCCTCCAAGGACAAAGTTCTTTGTCTCCACAGACTCCTAAGTGCACCACTCACTCTTTTTCCCTCATCAATTCTAGATTCACCTCATCTTTCATAGACCCATCCGCTGACACGTCCACTCCCAAATATCTGAATACGTTCACCTCCTCCATACTCTCTCCCTCCAATCTGATATTCAATCTTTCATCACCTAATCTTTTGTTATCCTCATAACCTTACTCCTTTCCTGTATTCACTTTAATTTTCTTCTTTGCACACCCTACCAAATTCATCCACCAATCTCTGAACTTCTCTTCAGAATCTCCCAAGAGCACAGTGTCATCAGCAAAGAGCAGCTGTGACAACTCCACTTTGTGTGTGATTCTTCATCTTTTAACTCCACGCCTCTTGCCAAGACCCTCGTATTTACTTCTCTTACAACCCCATCTATAAATATATTAAACAACCACGGTGACATCACACATCCTTGTCTAAGGCCTACTTTTACTGGGAAAAAAATTTCCCTCTTTCCTACATACTCTAACTTGAGCCTCACTAACCAACCTCCTACACCATACACTTGCAACATCTGCCACATTGCCCCCCTATCCACCCTGTCATACGCCTTTTCCAAATCCATAAATGCCACAAAGACCTCTTTAGCCTTACCTAAATACTGTTCACTTATATGTTTCACTGTAAACACCTGGTCCACACACCCCCTACCTTTCCTAAAGCCTCCTTGTTCATCTGCTATCCTATTCTCCGTCTTACTCTTAATTCTTTCAATTATAACTCTACCATACACTTTACCAGGTACACTCAACAGACTTATCCCCTATAATTTTTGCACTCTCTTTTATCCCCTTTGCCTTTATACAAAGGAACTATGCATGCTCTCTGCCAATCCCTAGGTACCTTACCCTCTTCCATACATTTATTAAATAATTGCAACCAACTCCCAAAACTATATCCCCACCTGCTTTTTAACATTTCTATCTTTATCCCATCAATCCCGGCTGCCTTACCCCTTCTTCATTTTACCTACTGCCTCACGAACTTCCCCCACACTCACAACTGGCTCTTCCTCACTCCTACAAGATGTTATTCCTCCTTGCCCTATACACGAAATCACAGCTTCCCTATCTTCATCAACATTTAACAATTCCTCAAAATATTCCCTCCATCTTCCCAATACCTCTAACTCTCCATTTAATAACTCTCCTCTCCTATTTTTAACTGACAAATCCATTTGTTCTCTAGGCTTTCTTAACTTGTTAATCTCACTCCCAAAACTTTTTTCTTATTTTCAACAAAATTTGTTGATAACATCTCACCCACTCTCTCATTTGCTCTCTTTTTACATTGCTTCACAACTCTTCTTCTTCTCTTTTCCATATACTCTTCCCTCCTTGCATCACTTCTACTTTGTAAAAACTTCTCATATGCTAACTTTTTCTCCCTTACTACTCTCTTTACATCATCATTCCACCAATCGCTCCTCTTCCCTCCTGCACCCACTTTCCTGTAACATTAATATACACAGTAGCAGATGTGCTAAACGATATATTTTTATTTACGTGATTTCTTTAGTCATCGTTATTAATTCACTTTTAAAATGAATTTAGAACTGTGATTTGTCGATGCGTGTTAAATATTTTTGTTAATTTCAGAATTTTTGAGATGAATGTTATTTATGTTTTCAAATGCGAGTGTGAAGGGTAGGATCTCTCTCTCTCTCTCTCTCTCTCTCTCTCTCTCTCTCTCTCTCTCTCTCTCTCTCTGTCTCTCTCTCTCTCTCTCTCTCTCTCTCTCTCTCTCTCTCTCTCTCTCTCTCTCTCTGCTCTCTCTGTCTCTCTCTCTCTCTCTCTCTGTCTCTCTCTCTCTCTCTCTCTCTCTCTCTCTCTCTCTCTCTCTCTCTCTCTCTCTCTCTCTCTCTCTCTCTGTCTCTCTCTTCTCTCCCTCTCTCTCTCTCTCTCTCTCTCTCTCTCTCTCTCTCTCTCTCTCTCTCTCTCTCTCTCTCTCTCTCTCTCTCTGTCTCTCTCTCTCTCTGTCTCTCTCTCTCTCTCTCTCTCTCTCTCTCTCTCTCTCTCTCTCTCTCTCTCTCTCTCTCTCTCTCTCTCTCTCTCTCTCTCTCTCTCTCTCTCTCTCTCTCTCTCTCTCTCTCTCTCTCTCTCTCTCTCTCTCTGTGTTGCACACGGTTTTATTAACTCCTTATGGTACAGTGAATATAATTGCTGGATCAATGAGACTGTTCTGATTAGATGAATTTCGTGGCAGCTTTGATGGTACAAGGAGAAGCCGGAGTTATACAGGTACACGTGGGAGAAGCCGGAGTTATATAGGTACACGTGGGAGAAGCCGGAGTTATACAGGTACACATGGGAGACGTGAGTTATACAGGTACACATGGGAGACGTGAGTTATACAGGTACACATGGGAGACGTGAGTTATACAGGTACACATGAGAGACGTGAGTTATACAGGTACACATGAGAGACGTGAGTTATACAGGTACACATGGGAGACGTGAGTTATACAGGTACACGCACACAGAACAACAAAACAACACGTTCACATCTGTAAATACAAGTACAACAAACAACACAGGAAAAGTTACACAACCACAAGTATAGGAAATTTAAGAATAAATTAATTAGTAAGCTGGCGCTGATGCAGCTGTATTTAACGACGGGGACAAATAAGATACATGTAATATGCTGTAATGAATATAATTCATATATTTTTTTGAAATATTTTAATAAATGTAAGATATAAGTGCAAGGTTCACTGAGTTTGATGCCTATCAACCTCACCATGAAGTGATTCAACACTCAGCATACACACACTGAGACATACACCACACGGTGTATGTCTCAGTGTATTAGTGTGATGCATGTATTAGTGTCATGTGACTTTGAAATATATTTTTTTTTCGTTTCTCACAATTTCTGGATATTTTTCTTTTGTTTTCATTCTATAGTAATTCATATTAGAATTGTTTTAGTTTCCAACTAAAAAAATCTCACTGGCTGTTTTATTTCTAAGTGAATTGATGTTGGTTGGTTTATAGGGTTTTACGACACTCGGTTTAGACGAGGTCATTAAGGCTGCATGTAACCTGTTCACCACCTGTCAAGAAAAATTTAATGCCAAATATTGACCTATAGGGACCTAAATAATGTCTAACTGTGTATATATATATATATATATATATATATATATATATATATATATATATATATATATATATTTTATTATCACACTGGCCGATTCCCACCAAGGCAGGGTGGCCCGAAAAAGAAAAACTTTCACCATCATTCACTCCATCACTGTCTTGCCAGAAGGGTGCTTTACACTACAGTTTTTAAACTGCAACATTAACACCCCTCCTTCAGAGTGCAGGCACTGTACTTCCCATCTCCAGGACTCAAGTCCGGCCTGCCGGTTTCCCTGAATCCCTTCATAAATGTTACTTTGCTCACACTCCAACAGCACGTCAAGTATTAAAAACCATTTGTCTCCATTTGTTCCAGTTCTCTACGTGTACTGTTATTCTTAGTGCACTTACATCAAAAGAGCCAGATATACTCGTCAAAAATCCCAGGGTTTGAACTGTGTTCGCGGGGACGACGACCTCCTCTCCCCCTCATAGAATACAGGTAGACTAGAGGTAAACCAAGGAGAGTGAGAGGGGAAGTTACCAGTGATGGTGAAATAAGCTTCCTGACACCTCCACCTGCACACCTTGACTTTACACACAACGTTAATTTACCTGTGACATCGATCGTCTGAACCTACTGGTAGTGGACCTTCATGAAGGCTGCCTCGGTGATGGCAGAGGGCTCTTGATCCAAGTACTGGAAGTTACTCTCCTCTTATTGTAGGATCATACTTTATTATCTCCCTTAAGGAGCTGTGTGATCCCAGCGGGTTTAGCGCTCCACCCATGAGCATAATCTTTTCTTAGTCGATGTCTCCGACCACCTCATTATTTTCGTGTCATAATATGAGAGACGTCATTGGAAAGGTGAAGTGTCGGATGTCTGAGTGGTGAAGGAGAGGCAGGAAGAAACATGGAGAGAGTGAGATAGAGAGGTGCAGAGATAGAGAGCAAGAATAAGAGATAGAGAATAAGGCGAAGAAGAAAGAAGTAACGAGATGAATTAAGTAAAATGAAAGGAATATATAAGGTTTGAATGACGTGCAACACACACACACACACACACACACACACACACACACACACACACACACACACACACAAAAGATACAGGATGGTGTTTTTAATGTGTAGTTCAGTAATCCCCTTACATATGCATCAGAGACCAGCGTTTTTATTGCGAATTTTTACGTAAGATAATTCCTGGCGCTTTAAAAGATAGAAGAGGATATATACACCGAGGAGTGTATATCTTTCTCTGTATAAACTCCGAGACTTGTATGTCTTTCAGTGTATATACACCGAGAGGTGTACATCTCTCAGTGTACATACACTGAGAGGTTTGTAGTCAACAGCTTTAAGAGATTAAAGTATTCTTGACTGTTAGATACAGTGAACAGTTTTGCTAAAGACGATGTTTCGCTCACAAAGAGATCGAGGCGTTATTGTTAATGGTTTTATCTACTGTGTCTGAGTGTCAGTCACTTCATGGTGTTTATTTTTGCATGATGTTCTAACTGCAGACGAAATTTTTTCGATAGGGTTCAAACCCGGGTTACAAGATGGAAAAGTAGACTCGAATGCAATGTACTGCGATCCTTGATTAACTCCATTTCGCCCACATATGGGCGAAGAATTGTCAGGAAACAGGACATTGTATTCATATGACGAACCACCACTGGAGCTTCTGGTCATCGACCGATTTCTTCCGCCGGCTCCGGACGTGGTTCTTCGTCAGTATAGCCTACCGCTGGACCTTTTTGGTCAACTGAACGAATCCTTCTACTGGCTTACCAAGGTCCTCTACTTTAAAAAAATAGAATATAATCCAGGAGTTCGAGACCAAGATGGTCTTTAATGTCCTCAGGAAATAATTATTGAGCCAAACAGTGACTACCAAGTGAATATGTGAAGTGACCTCGATGTAGTGAGGACACAGAGAAACCATACACAGTCTCAAGAATAGACACGGCTGAATGAAACTGACCCC
Source organism: Cherax quadricarinatus (assembly GCF_038502225.1). Classification (NCBI taxonomy): domain Eukaryota; kingdom Metazoa; phylum Arthropoda; class Malacostraca; order Decapoda; family Parastacidae; genus Cherax; species Cherax quadricarinatus. The sequence continues at coordinate 2,263,504 of NC_091342.1, read as the reverse complement.
TTGTTACGAAGCGAGGCCAGGAGCTGAGACTCAACCCTCTCACAAGCACATAAAAAAGCCTACCTTCACCATAACAGCGAAGGAAAAGTATATTTTTACTTATGAAAAAAATAAAGAAAGTCATATCCGTTTTACTTTATTGAAATATTATCATAAAACAGTATAATATCGAGGAAAATAAAGAGTATATATTGGTAATAAAGGTGACAATATATTGGTAATAAAGGTGACAATATATTGGTAATAAAGGTGACAATATATTGGTAATAAAGGTGACAATATATTGGTAATAAAGGTGACAATATATTGGTAATAAAGGTGACAATATATTGGTAATAAAGGTGACAATATATTGGTAATAAAGGTGACAATATATTGGTAATAAAGGTGACAATATATTGGTAATAAAGGTGACAATATATTGGTAATAAAGGTGACAATATATTGGTAATAAAGGTGACAATATATTGGTAATAAAGGTGACAATATATTGGTAATAAAGGTGACAATATATTGGTAATAAAGGTGACAATATATTGGTAATAAAGGTGACAATATATTGGTAATAAAGGTGACAATATATTGGTAATAAAGGTGACAATATATTGGTAATAAAGGTGACAATATATTAGTAATAAAGGTGACAATATATTGGTAATAAAGGTGACAATATATTGGTAATAAAGGTGACAATATATTGGTAATAAAGGTGACAATATATTGGTAATAAAGGTGACAATATATTGGTAATAAAGGTGACAATATATTGGTAATAAAGGTGACAATATATTGGTAATAAAGGTGACAATATATTGGTAATAAAGGTGACAATGGTGGTGTAAAGAGAACGTCAAGAAGGAGGCAACTGCACATCCAGCAGGAAGTTCACCAGAAGACGACAACACCAGAAGACGACACCAGAAGACGACAACACCAGAAGACGACAACACCAGAAGACGACAACAACAACACCAGAAGACGACAACAACAACACCAGAAGACGATAACAACAACACCGGAAGACGACAACACCAGAAGACGACAACACCAGAAGACGACAACACCAGAAGACAACACCAGAAGACGACAACACCAGAAGACGACAACACCAGAAGACGACAACACCAGAGGACGACAACACCAGAAGACGACAACAACAACACCAGAAGACGACAACAACAACACCAGAAGACGACAACACCAGAAGACGACAACACCAGAAGACGACAACACCAGAAGACGACAACACCAGAAGACGACAACACCAGAAGACGACAACACCAGAAGACGACAACACCAGAAGACGACAACGACAACACCAGAAGACGACAACAACAACACCAGAAGACGACAACAACAACACCAGAAGACGACAACAACAACACCAGAAGACGACAACAACAACACCAGAAGACGACAACAACAACACCAGAAGACAACAACAACACCAGAAGACGACAACAACAACACCAGAAGACGACAACAACAACACCAGAAGACGACAACAACACCAGAAGACGACGACGACAACAATAATACCAGAAGACGACGACGACAACAATAATACCAGAAGACGACGACAACAACAACACCAGAAGACGACAACAACAACAACACCAGAAGACGACAACAACAACACCAGAAGACGACAACAACAACAACACCAGAAGACGACAACAACAACAACACCAGAAGACGACAACAACAACAACACCAGAAGACGACAACAACAACAACACCAGAAGACGACAACAACAACAACACCAGAAGACGACAACAACAACAACACCAGAAGACGACGACAACAACAACACCAGAAGACGACAACAACAACAACACCAGAAGACGACAACAACAACAACACCAGAAGACGACAACAACAACAACAACACCAGAAGACGACAACAACAACAACAACACCAGAAGACGACAACAACAACAACAACAACACCAGAAGACGACAACAACAACACCAGAAGACGACAACACTTACACATGTAACTTACTTGTTACTGAAGGTACATGTATACATTGTATATGTATACATGCGATGTATACCTTAGAGGAAGAGTAGAGGGGACGATGTTGGTGTAAAGTATTTTATTCAAGGTCAAGAACAAAGGCACAATACAGCACGTAAGAGAGACATGCTTATAAGACACCGTTTCGGTCCGAATTGTACCGAAACGTCGTCATAAGCTTCTCTCTAATATATGTGGGTTATTTGTGTCCTAAATCCTTAATGGAATACTTGATGAAGTCAAGTATTCCATTAAGGATTTAGGACACAAATAACCCACATATATTAGAGAGAAGCTTATGTGTCAGTTGCACTTACATGTGTTACATAAGTGCAACTGACACATTGCACTTACCTGTAACACATCCTGTGTGGCGGAACACGGCACTGACTACAGCTAGCTTTGGCTTCCACACTGTAACTACCATGCAGATTAGGGTAGCATTTATGTACCTAATTTTACTGAAATATATACAAAAAAAAATCTGCCTGATATTTGGGATATGATTTAGTAATGAGCGTTAGGAAGCGGCACTTCATGGGAGAGTTGTGATGCTGCTGCCGATATTCCTGCTGATGTTTTTGCTGCTGCTGCTGTTACTGTTGTTGTTCTTGCTGCTATTGCTGTTATTATTGTTCTTACTGCTACTGCTGTTATTGCTACTGCTGTTCTTCCTGCTGCTACGGCTGCAGTTATTGCTGCTGCTGCTGCTGCTATTACTGTTGTTGTTCTTGCTGCTATTGCTGTTATTATTGTTCTTACTGCTACTGCTGTTATTGCTACTGTTGTTCTTCCTGCTGCTACGGCTGCAGTTATTGCTGCTGCTGCTGCTGCTGCTAGTCTTGTACGCACCAATTCACTCATGACTGGCAACAACACGGTCAAAGCTACGTGTTTTAACCTTGTTTCCCCACCATCTTTTGTCCTATTAGTTTGTGTTACGCTAGTCTTACACCTCCAAGAGGATTTCTGCGTTCCTAGCAACTAGCAGTCACCACACTAGCAGCTAGCAATACCACGTACTCGCATAACCCCTAGATTATCCTCATGTTATACATTAAAAACTCGACCAAAAACGGAGGAAAATGAGATAGGAATGAAGAGAGAGAGAGAGAGAGAGAGAGAGAGAGAGAGAGAGAGAGAGAGAGAGAGAGAGAGAGAGAGAGAGAGAGAGAGAGAGAGAGAGAGAGAGAGAGAGAGAGAGAGAGACTTTTATTCCTAAAAGCCAGAAATTATCCGTCGCTTAAATCCCATGTTAAAACGAGAAAAGCACAAGGGATGATGCATTTACTCCTGGGATTAAAAACATGTGTATCACTGCATGTACAAACGTTTTTCCATATATATTTTTTTCCCCTAGTACAGCCTCAGCGAATTTAGTCTCAGGATTGACGTGGGAGGTTAGTGGTGGCTGGGGTGGTGGGTGGTTAGTGGTGGCTGGAGAGGTGGGAGGTTAGTGGTGGCTGGGGAGGTGGGTGGTTAGTGGTGGCTGGAGAGGTGGGAGGTTAGTGGTGGCTGGGGAGGTGGGTGGTTAGTGGTGGCTGGAGAGGTGGGAGGTTAGTGGTAGCTGGAGAGGTGGGAGGTTAGTGTTATCTGGAGAGGTGGGAGGTTAGTGTTATCTGGAGAGGTGGGAGGGGTCGGGAAGCAGTGCAGGAGGCTTGAACAACCTGTGTCACTGGTACAAAACAATGGCATAAACACTGGTGGGAAGATGTCATCACTGGTGGACCCATACCACTGGTAGAACACACTGATGGAATTATTCCTCTGACAGAACACGATAGAACACGCTTACATCACTGGTAGAACATGCTGTACCACCACTGACAGAACACGCTACAATAATAGGAGAACACGCTGCAATAATAGGAGAACACGCTGCAATAATAGGAGAACACGCTGCAATAATAGGAGAACACGCTGCAATAATAGGAGAACACGCTGCAATAATAGGAGAACACGACTCAAGAAATCGTAATGACACGATTGCACGGCCGGGGGTATGGTTAGGAGAACACGCTGCAATAAGAGAACACGCTGCAATAATAGCAGAACACGCTGCAATAATAGCAGAACACGCTACAATAATAGGAGAACACGCTGCAATAATAGCAGAACACGCTGCGATAATAGCAGAACACGCTACAAGACTGATAGAACACGCTACAAGACTGATAGAACACGCTACAAGACTGATAGAACACGCTACGAGACTGATAGAACACGCTACAAGACTGATAGAACACGCTACAAGACTGATAGAACACGCTACAAGACTGATAGAACACGCTACAAGACTGATAGAACACGCTACAAGACTGATAGAACACGCTACAAGACTGATAGAACACGCTACAAGACTGATAGAACACGCTACAAGACTGATAGAACAAGCTACAAGACTGATAGAACAAGCTACAAGACTGATAGAACAAGCTACAAGACTGATAGAACACGCTACAAGACTGATAGAACAAGCTACAAGACTGATAGAACAAGCTACAACAATCATGGCACAATGCCACAGTCAGTATCCAGAACCAGCAATGCTGGTTATGTCTCTGACTCAACGCTATGTGTCTCTCGGTGTAGATTCATGATCCATAACTCAGGCGGCCGTGATCACTAAGTCTCCATAACGACAGCAACACTACAACCCTCGTCTGTACAGTGCCACCCCCTCCCCCCTCGTGTGTACAGTGCCACCACTCTCCCCATTGTATGTACAGTGCCACCACCCTCTCCCCTCGTCTGTATAGTGCCACCACCCTTCCCCTGGTCTGTACAGTGCCGCCACCCTCCCCTTCGTCTGTACAGTGCCTCTCTTTACCCCGTCTATATAGTGCCCTCCCCATCTGCATAGTACCTACCCGCGAATACAAACTGCGTTATCAGTCTGTATTAATAGACTCTGCGTTCTCTCTCTTGCAGTGAATATCTCGTTAATACTTTACGAGGCGAATCTATCGTAACACTGTACCTGGAGTATATATACCTGGTGTATACCTGGAGTGGATTTTCGGGGTCAACACCCCCGCGGCCCGGTCCATGACCAGGCCTTGATAACTAAACAACAGAATTCCCAATACCGTAATTTTATTATTATTACTATTAATAATAATAATAATAATAATATTAATAATAATTATTATTATTATTACCGAGAATAATTCACATCAACATTATTTAGTTTATAAGTACCATGATTATTCTCTTCCCATTATTATTATTATTATTATTATTATTATTATTATTATTATTATTATTATTATTATTATTATTATAATAGGGAAGTGTTAACCCCATAATTGGTCGGTTCACTCGTGCCTAATGGCCTGTTTTCAGAATATCAGTTAATAAATTCTGTGTATTTCATTCTGTAGGAGCTGTAATTAGTCTCTATGTTTTATTCAGTCTCTCTCTCTCTCTCTCTCTCTGTCTCTCTCTCTCTCTCTCTCTCTCTCTCTCTCTCTCTCTCTCTCTCTCTCTCTCTCTTAATTACGGTAATTATAAGTAGATAATGGAAAGTGTAATTCAACATGTTAGTAAAATTCAGATATATTAATTTTCAGTTATTATTTATTAAAACGAAGCGATAAAAATTAGTATATTAAAGATCCGGCAGTAAATATTTCTTCCAGATCATGATATTAATTAACCAGGTTAATAATATTCTCGGTAATATTGATTCAGGGTCAACCAGATCAGACAGAGACAAACCAGCTGGTTTAAACCTAGCATACACCAGCTGGTTTAAATCTAGCATACACCAGCTGGTTTAAACCTAGCATACACCAGCTGGTTTAAATCTAGCATACACCAGCTGGTTTAAACCTAGCATACACCAGCTGGTTTAAATCTAGCATACACCAGCTGGTTTAAATCTAGCATACACCAGCTGGTTTAAATCTAGCATACACCAGCTGGTTTAAATTTAGCATACACCAGCTGGTTTAAATCTAGCATACACCAGCTGGTTTAAATCTAGCATACACCAGCTGGTTTAAATCTAGCATACACCAGCTGGTTTAAATCTAGCATACACCAGCTGGTTTAAATCTAGCATACACCAGCTGGTTTAAATCTAGCATACACCAGCTGGTTTATATCTAGCATACACCAGCTGGTTTAAATCTAGCATACACCAGCTGGTTTAAATCTAGCATACACCAGCTGGTTTAAATCTAGCATACACCAGCTGGTTTAAATCTAGCATACACCAGCTGGTTTAAATCTAGCATACACCAGCTGGTTTAAATCTAGCATACACCAGCTGGTTTAAATCTAGCATACACCAGCTGGTTTAAATCTAGCATACACCAGCTGGTTTAAATCTAGCATACACCAGCTGGTTTAAATCTAGCATACACCAGCTGGTTTAAATCTAGCATACACCAGCTGGTTTAAATCTAGCATACACCAGCTGGTTTAAATCTAGCATACACCAGCTGGTTTAAATCTAGCATACACCAGCTGGTTTAAATCTAGCATACACCATCTGGTTTAAATCTAGCATACACCAGCTGGTTTAAATCTAGCATACACCAGCTGGTTTAAATCTAGCATACACCAGCTGGTTTAAATCTAGCATACACCAGCTGGTTTAAATCTAGCATACACCAGCTGGTTTAAATATAGCATACACCAGCTGGTTTAAATCTAGCATACACCAGCTGGTTTATATCTAGCATACACCAGCTGGTTTAAATCTAGCATACACCAGCTGGTTTAAATCTAGCATACACCAGCTGGTTTAAATCTAGCATACACCAGCTGGTTTAAATCTAGCATACACCAGCTGGTTTAAATCTAGCATACACCAGCTGGTTTAAATCTAGCATACACCAGCTGGTTTAAATCTAGCATACACCAGCTGGTTTAAATCTAGCATACACCAGCTGGTTTAAATCTAGCATACACCAGCTGGTTTAAATCTAGCATACACCAGCTGGTTTAAATCTAGCATACACCAGCTGGTTTAAATCTAGCATACACCAGCTGGTTTAAATCTAGCATACACCAGCTGGTTTATATCTAGCATACACCAGCTGGTTTAAATCTAGCATACACCAGCTGGTTTAAATCTAGCATACACCAGCTGGTTTAAATCTAGCATACACCAGCTGGTTTAAATCTAGCATACACCAGCTGGTTTAAATCTAGCATACACCAGCTGGTTTAAATCTAGCATACACCAGCTGGTTTAAATCTAGCATACACCAGCTGGTTTAAATCTAGCATACACCAGCTGGTTTAAATCTAGCATACACCAGCTGGTATAAATCTAGCATACACCAGCTGGTTTAAATCTAGCATACACCAGCTGGTTTAAATCTAGCATACACCAGCTGGTTTAAATCTAGCATACACCAGCTGGTTTTTACCTAGCATACACCAACTGGCTTAAACCAGCTGACTTAAACCTGGCATAAACCAGTTGGCTTAATTCTGGCGTAAACTAGCCGGAATAAACTGGCATAAATCAGCTGGGATAAACCAGCTTGCATAAACCTGGCATAAACCTGATATGAACCAGCTGGCACCAAATGTGTTCAGTCCATGACTCTCAAGACTGATATACCGAACACATCGACTCCAGGCTGAGGGACTGATTACCTAAAACTACTGCTCCTGTTTTTCCATCGTTCTTCTCTGTATTGGACTGACGAAGCCACTGTCTGGTGTATCGCTTTATCAATAAAATTCCCCAAATGCTGCACAAGTGTCTCATTCTTCAACTTGTCGGATTTCTAAATCATTTATAAGGTAATGCGAGGTGCCGTGGTTATGTGAAAGACCTGGGAGTAATAATGTCAGAGAATCTCACTTTCAAAGATCACAACAATGTATCTACCACATCTGCTAGGAAACTGATGGGAAGGATAACGAGAACCTTCAAAACCAGAGATGACGATCCCATGATGTTTCTCGTTACTTACGATAGAAATGAGAGTCACCTTAACGAGGTGTATTACAAGACATAACGACAAGACACAAGCATTCACACACTCACAAATGTTTATTGTCGACTCAGTAAGAGTTTAGGCAAGATTATTTACCGATGCAAAAGACATAAATATAGATGGGGCTTACGAGATTAGTACGTGATTACCTCGGATCAGATACCAGCGAGCATAACACACACACACACACACACACACACACACACACACACACACACACACACACACACACACACACACACACACACACACACACATTCTTTAAGGAATCCGTTTACATTTTCCTTGTATAAAAATGATAGAGACAAAAGCGAGTGAAGTGCGTACGCCAGAAGTTGTTTTTCATTATCTTAAAAGCCTGGATGTAAATATTATCTTGATTTTCCTGGGTCTTTGTTTCAACCCTGACTCCTTCCAGCTCACTCTCCTTCCAGCTCACTCTCCTTCCAGCTCACTCTCCTTCCAGCTCACTCTCCTTCCAGCTCACTCTCCTTCCAGCTCACTCTCCTTCCAGCTCACTCTCCTTCCAGCTCACTCTCCTTCCAGCTCACTCTCCTTCCAGCTCACTCTCCTTCCAGCTCACTCTCCTTCCAGCTCACTCTCCTTCCAGCTCACTCTCCTTCCAGCTCACTCTCCTTCCAGCTCACTCTCCTTCCAGCTCACCCTCCTTCCAGCTCACTCTCCTTCCAGCTCACTCTCCTTCCAGCTCACTCTCCTTCCAGCTCACCCTCCTTCCAGCTCACCCTCCTTCCAGCTCACCTTCCTTCCAGCTCACCCTCCTTCCAGCTCACTCTCCAGCTCACTCTCCTTCCAGCTCACTCTCCTTCCAGCTCACCCTCCTTCCAGCTCACCCTCCTTCCAGCTCACTCTCCTTCCAGCTCACTCTCCTTCCGGCTCACTCTCCTTCCGGCTCACTCACCTTCCAGCTCACTCTCCTTCCAGCTCACTCTCCTTCCAGCTCACTCTCCTTCCAGCTCACTCTCCTTCCAGCTCACTCTCCTTCCAGCTCACTCTCCTTCCAGCTCACCCTCCTTCCAGCTCACCCTCCTTCCAGCTCACCTTCCTTCCAGCTCACCCTCCTTCCAGCTCACTCTCCAGCTCACTCTCCTTCCAGCTCACTCTCCTTCCAGCTCACTCTCCTTCCAGCTCACTCTCCTTCCAGCTCACTCTCCTTCCAGCTCACCCTCCTTCCAGCTCACCCTCCTTCCAGCTCACCCTCCTTCCAGCTCACCCTCCTTCCAGCTCACCCTCCTTCCAGCTCACCCTCCTTCCAGCTCACTCTCCTTCCAGCTCACTCTCCTTCCAGCTCACTCTCCTTCCAGCTCACTCTCCTTCCAGCTCACTCTCCTATTAACACAACACTACTGCTATTGTTTAAATTGTCGTACCTTAGATTAATTTCCTTTCATGTCTTGCATAGTCTCCTAAATACGAAGGTACGAATATATATATATATATATATATATATATATATATATATATATATATATATATATATATATATATATATATATATATATATATATATATGTATATGTTTGTGTGTGTTTATAAAAATTAAAAACTATAAAACCATTTACACAATACAGGATAATACAGAACAATGTAACAACACCCCCGTGACCCAACACAATGAAAGACGCAACAGGAACACAAAAAAATAGCTTCACTACCGCCACGAACACAACACAGTTCATAGTTCGCCCGAATTAAAAAAAAAAAACTTTTAATTCCCTGAAATTCCCAGCGCGGTGCTACGGCAAAGCAAACCAATGTTTGTTTTATGTAAGACAAATTAACCGCGAGCCGCACCAGCAACACACTCACACACGTTGAGCTGTACCAGTAACACACGTTGAGCCCCACCAGTAACACACATTGAGCCGCACCAGTAATACACAAACGTTGGGCCGCTCCAGTAACACACACACGTTGAGCTGCTCCAGTAACACACATACACACGTTGAGCCCTACCAGCAACACACATTGAGCCGCACCAGTAATACACAAACGTTGAGCCGCAACAGCAACACACACTTTGAGCTGCTCCGGTAACACATACACGTTGAGCTGCACCTGCAACACACAATGAGCTGAACCAACAACATATGCTGAGCAGCACCAGTAACACACACAATGAGCCGCACCAACAACACACGAACAATGAGCCAATAAGGTTACAGAAAATTAGTCAAAACTCAATGCTGTAACAAATACGGAAGGGAAAACTTGTCAAATTTTCTGAAGTTCCTCGTTCTTTCTTCTGCTCTGACGTCCATTTCACAGTTATAACCTTATTCTTCAAGAGCCACCTCTGGCGGTAACAAAACTAACAGCAGCTCTGCAACTGCCTTCATGTTAATGACGACGCCGACATTTGCTAGTGTTGTAAACATCCTGGAATATTTTTGCTACCTTGTAATTTAAGGTGAGAAGTCTCGACAAAAAGATTTTATTGTTGCTTGTCGTGTTTTCTTTGAGTTTTGCTTGTCGTTGGAATTTCCGCCTTCTTGAGCGAGCTGTTACACAATTAAACTGGCCTGAGAGGAACTCGACTCATCTGTGGGACTTTTGTAAGTGATTCTTCCAGCTGGGACAAGAAAATAGAGCATAGTTGCAGAGAATATGACAGTCTCAGGATTGATTTAATTACAAAAAAAAAGAGCATACACGGAGACAAAGAAAAGGTGAGGGGGGGGGAAGAAGTGAGTAAGAACAGGTTAAGATCCTAAGTGGTCTTAATTTTCGAGAACTCGTTTGAAAAAAAAAAGGTTTTGTATGCGTGTACTCACCTAGTTGAAGTTGCAGGGGTCGAGTCCTAGCTCCTGGCCCCGCCTCCTCACTGGTCGCTACTAGGTCACTCTCCCTGAACCGTGAGCTTTATCATGTGTGTGTGTGTGTGTTTGTATGTTTTTCAGAATCACAATATATTTCTTTAATACACCGGCCGACTCTGGCAAGATACCACTGTCTTGCCAGAGTCGCGTCGATACTACAGCTCAGATGCCCCTTCAGTCTGCAAATATCCGCACCCCTCCTTCAGAGTCCAGGCGCTGTACTTCCAACTTCCGGGACTCGAGTCCGGCTAACCGATTTCTCTATATCTTATCTCAACATCTCCTGATATGAATCCCGCTAAACGACTCGCGGAAATCGAGAAAAACGTGCGAGTGATTGTCAGAGTCACGACTGAGCTGGGCAGATCAGTGGAAATATATTCGATACGAGCACTCAGAATTTATCCGAAGGTGATCCAAGTGTCGTTCTGCCGACGACAGTGAACAAACGACACAGAAATGGGTGGTTTTAATAAACACCTGCTTTGTATGGGTTAGTTGGCTCATACAAGGCAGGTGTTTATTAATAAAACAGGTCATAAACCATACCCCCGGCCGGGATTGAACCCGCGGTCATAGTCTCAAAACTCCAGCCCGTCGCGTTAGCCACTAGACCAGCTAGCCACAATAAGATTCATCCAACTAGGTATATTTCTACACCATAGGAAGTTTAGCACAGGCACCACTGTGACCACAAATGCAAGTTTTTACAGACGAATCTCCAGCTAGCGTGGCCGTGACGAACTCTAGCTCAGGTCCCTTCCCTGGTTTGTTTGCAATCGTGTCATTACGATTTCTTGAGTCAATAAAACAGGTGTTCATAAATAACACACTCACAGGAAAGAGAAGCTTACGACGTTTCGGTCCGACTTGGACCATAAACAAAGTCACACTCCATTCTTATGTTCCTGTATCTGCAGAACAATCATTTATCATGACAACGTTCTGTTCCGTGTAGAGCGAAACGTTGTCCCGATACAAGCTTGCTCTGCGACCTGTGTCTTCTCTCGGCACATGTATCCGAGCGTGCTGGAGGAAGTAACTGTATATAATATACATACTCTTCCTTCCTGACCTGAAACTTGCTGCGTTTAATCTTAGGAGACACGTAAGTTCCTCCGTCTTCTAATATCATGTTCATTTTTCCACTATAATCTACCTGGTCCATAATTACTAACTCATTTGCTTTGTCTGTTTCGTAAGGTGAAGTCCAGGATCTTCCCTGAATTCATGGTATAACTTAACAAATCTTTGAGGACAGTTGTGTTGCAGAGGTTTGAACAAAGCTGCAACACAATTGCCCTCAAAGTCTAGGATCTTTCCTTAATTCCTGGTATAGCTTAACAAATCTTTGAGGGCAATTGTGTTGCAGCTTTGCTCAGACCTCTGCAACACAACTGTCCTCAAAGATTTGTTAAGTTGTACCATGAATTCAGGGAAGATCCTGGACTTTAAGGGCAATTGTGTTGCAGCTTTGCTCAGACCTCTGCAACACAACTGTTCTCAAAGATTTCTTAAGTTATGCCATGAATTCAGGGAAGATCCTGGACTTCACCTTACGAAACAAACAATGCAAACGCGATAGTAATTATAGACAAGGTAGATTATAGTGGGAAAATGAACATGATATTAGAAGACTCGCTTCGTAAACTAGGAAAAAAATATAAGGGTTATCTTCAGTGCCCGAGATGAGACTGTAACCACCAAGGTTTGAGAGATACTGGACCAAGTTATCAACGTCGTTCCCTCGTGATATCAACACGTTTCGCTCAAATTATCAACACGTTTCGCACGATTTATCAACACGTTTCGCACAATTTATCAACACATATCGCTCAATTTATCAATACGTTTTGCTCGATTTACCTACACATTTTGCTCCATTTACCAGCATGTTCCGCTCATTTTATGAACACATTTCGCTCAATTTACAAACACGTCTCGCTCAATTTACAAACACGTTTCGCTCAATTTACAAACACGTTTCGCTCAGATTATCAACACGTTTCGCTGAGGTTACCATTTTTTTTCATTCATTTAAAACAAAGAAAAATATACATCAGTGAAAATATTACTTTTGTCATAACAGCTGTGGTCGGGTGAGGCAGGAAAAGGCAGGGGAAAAAAAGTTGTAATCTCTTGCTGTGATCCATCAAACTGTGGTATTAAACTGGCATGCAGCATGCAGTGGCTTATGTGGAATGAGAGGAATTTTATGTTATGTTCAATCATCACTCACGATTATTTTTTTTTTTTTTTTGGAGTTATATGTCGAAGCAATATTTGTGTAGGCGCGTGATTGTATTTGTCGAGCCTTATATATCTGTGTTTTTGTTATGATGAAATATTTTGTCATATATATATATATATATATATATATATATATATATATATATATATATATATATATATATATATATATATATATATATATAGATAGATAGATATATGCAAGGAATTCGCAAGAGCAGGCAAAATATACACAAACACTGATCTCTGGCTGAAGGAGACTCGAACCTACGAACCTTGGAACAAGGTACGCAGTGCTTTACCAATCTACCCACACTGGACCAATACCTTGTGTATATTTCGCCTGCTCTTGCGAATTCCTTGCATTGTTAATATCTCTAGTAAGGCTGATGCATGCAGGGGATGAGATGAAAAGCTGTAAGCCTTCTCCCTGAAAGCTGGCTGCCTTGGATCAAAGTCTAGCGCAAGTTGGACTCCAAGGTATTGGTCCAGTGTGGGTAGATTCGTAAAGCACTGCGTACCTTGTTCCAAGGTTCGTAGGTTCGAGTCTCCTTCAGCCAGAGATCAGTGTTTATATATATATATATATATATATATATATATATATATATATATATATATATATATATATATATATATATATATATATATATATATATATATATATATATATAAGATCACAGTAAACAGGTGACATCACAATATGCCTTCCTGTTGATGTTTCGTTTTTGTAGTTCCTTGATAATGTGAGAAGTCACGAAATCGCTTGGAATTTCGCTATTTTTTCAGAGTGGTTGTTTACATAAGCTGGAGACAATCAAGCTGGGAGACATTCCTAACCTATAATATTGACTCTCAACAACTTGACCTTGACGATATTCCATGTATTATTATTGCTAAATTATTGATATAGTAATATATTATTATTCCATCAGTCTCACGGAGTGGTGAAGGCTCGCTCCTACGTCAGATAGGTTCACTACCTATCATGTCTGTGATATATTTACACATTATCTCTACTTTATAACCTTCGTTTTAGATTTCTAATGGGAAGAATTCAATTATTTGTGTTTGTGATTTTTAGGTAGCTTGCAGGGTTGCTTTTGCCGGAGTAATTAAATAATCATGTTTTTTTTTTCATTCTCTGTGTATTCTTTAGACATACGAGCCCCACTTTACGGTGCTTCACTTTACGGCGTTTCGTTAATTCAGCGGTTTTCGACTATATCCATTCTTCATTTATTCAGACTTCATACAATAAGTATTTTCACCAATATATTCCACAATATTTTAATGTGAGTAATGTGTGTACTATATAGTATGTATTTTTTAAGCCTACTTCTATTGCTCACTTAATATATGATAGTGTGAACATGTTACTAGGCTTTTATATGCATTTGAAAGTGGAAAAAAAAGCCGTGTTTCACTTATAGCAATTTCCGCTTTACGACAGTAGACCGGAACCTAACCCGAGTATAAGCAGGGTCCTCCTGTATTGAGT
>NC_091342.1:2206432-2243932 GCF_038502225.1 Cherax quadricarinatus | reverse complement strand
ACGAGAGTGCTTCCAAAGTTGTTAGCGCAAAGGACGCATTCTCCAGTTATCGATCCGAAATACACAATTCCAAGGTAATTCACTATGTTATTAAGTTGGCTAATCGGTACTTACACAGCCTATAACTGCATCAGCAGTGAAAGAGACAGAGAAACAGACAGACAGACAGACAGACAGACAGACAGTCAGTCAGAGATGATTAAATTAGGCTTTCTCCGGTGACTAAAAAGACATTAAGAGAATGTAAACCTTGATTGAAACACTTCCGCTTGATGACAAAGTTCTCTCAACTTTCCCATGGTCCCGTCATACCCGCTGCCAGTAAGACCCCGGGTATGCTGCCTACAACAATTCCGTGAGTAGGATCTTCTCGTTGTCGAAGGTCGGGGAAGTCCTTTAACTAGCCACACTGTTAATGGTCCAAGTCGGACCGAAACGTCGCCATACGTTTCTTTCTTGTATGTGCTGGTTATTTGTGTATTATTTGATTCTATTTTGTCCTCTTCGTAAGAAGCATCGGCTTCTGACGAGGGAATCTGCTCAGAGCAGGTGCACCATTTCTAAAATATAATTAGCCAAGTGTCCCCTACACACTCAGCAACACCAGCTTACTTCTAGGATACGCCAGGTCCTCTACTCTTTCTTATTAACATCAAAGACCTTCCAAATACATCGCGACTCCTTAAACCAGTTCTGTTCGAAGATGACGCCACTTACGTCTTCTCTCACTCAAACCCCAGCTGTACTTAGTGACGCTGTAAACAGCGAGCTGCGTAAAATATCAAACTGGCTGACGACCAACAAACCCACTGAGAAGTCTTTCCCAGGTATCTGCATGTAAACCAAAATCTGGAATGGTCTATTTACAATTTACTGTAGGTGACCTGCACGTGGAAAAAGTTATATAAATCTTTCTCTAGTGGAAGTACATCAACGCTGAGAATTTAAAGCAGATCGAATGAGGCGTTCTTGAGTTGTAAATGAAATCTGTAGAAAAAGATAAAAATTGTAAACACTTTAAGTCGCCTCTTTGGGGATATGTAATTATCTGCACCTTTACTCTCAGCTAGGCTCTCTAATTACAGCAATTACCCCGCGAATACACACACTTCAATTAGTCCGAACTGTAATATTGCGGCCGCTCTATCATGGATCTCCAAAGGACCAAGAATTACCGCATTCTCATCTTTTAATTTAGCGGTTTTAACTTTTAAGGTTTAAGTAATAAGATAAGAACCCCTAGTAGAAATAAGTTACTTGAACTTTTTTGGGTTATCCTAAGTAATATATACATATGTTGCTATGTGTGATAAATTGTGTAGCCATTCATGTGTACCTGTACCTAAATAAACTTACAATAACACCGTCTATCGCAGCACACGCCTGCTATTATTTGCCAGGTCCCGCTGCAGAAGCAGCACCGCCTCTGAACGGCTCATCACATGACACAGACTCATGTCAGGTCGTTCTCCCTGACGAATGTTATAACAACAACAGCCCACAAGGATTTCCCGTCGGGTTTTCTCCAATATCTCCAGCAGGGAGTGAGGACATGTAATCAAGGAAAGTGGAGGTACTCTAGAAGGGGTCGAGCTGTGTCTTAAGGAAGCTGAAAATGTGATGCTTGTCCAGCCAAGTAATATGTTCAGGGTGGGAAGAGATGCTCTCGCCCAGGCAGCCTCTGTCTTGTACTCTGTGTCATATATACGTTTGGCAATTTTTTTTTTTCCAGCTTTTGTCAGCTAACAAAACTTGGTCTTTTTAATAGCATTAAATACTTTCATTTCACGGTTGTCTGCTAATTTAACTATGGTAACTTCTACATGCTATTATGCAGTATATTGTTTTTCCTCAAAGGGATTTGATTTATTATTATTATTATTATTATTATTATTATTATTATTATTATTATTGTTATAATTATTATTATTATTATTATAATTATTATTATTATTATTATTATTATTATTATTATTATTATTATTATTATTATTATTGTTATAATTATTATTATTATTATTATTATTATTATTATTATTATTATTATTATTATTGTTATAATTATTATTATTATAATTATTATTATTATTATTATTATTATTATTATTATTATTGTTATAATTATTATTATTATTATTATTATAATTATTATTATTATTATTATTATTATTATTATTATTATTATTTTTATTATTATTATTATTACAACCTTTCGGATTTAGCACCTCCCTATGAACGCAATAATAACTCTATAGTAATAATTCCAAGATAATGGGTGCTATGATCCTAAATTGAATTGTTACAATAGTATGATTATGCAAATCTGCATTGCAAATGTGATCTCGGAGCTACACGCCTTCCATTCTCTGACGATGCAATACTAGAAGGCAACCCCCTTACACCTGCTGCCCCTGTTCACCTAGCAGCAAATATCTGGGTACCTGGGTGTTAGTCGACTGATCTGAGTGGCATTCTGGGAAAGGGCTGTAAGAAACCACTGGTAATCAGCCTCATTGCTTCTTGGGTTACTCCGAGTCTACTCCATTAGGGATTAATGGCCTGAAGATTGCATGATGCTTCTATTTAGCACTCTAGGTCGCTCATGCACCTAGCCACAGCATCACCACAGGCTAAAAGATCCTGGTTCATCTCGACGCTTGCGTGAAGTACAGGCCACCTCTGCTGGCATACTCAATCATTCACTCGTTGCTATCATCCAAGATCGAGAAGGGAGGCTTCCTATGAATCATACATACAACCACTCTCCTGGGACCGAAGATCTGTCCTCTCCATCATCCTGACGCGGATTTGACCCTGAATAATCATTATCATAACTCAAATTTTTACCTCCCTGGACTGGCATGAGCTACGTATTGTTGGAATGTATAACTTGTGCTACGACAGAATGATGCGATATTGTCACTGGTTTACGCTCTCAGAATGACAATGAACTGTCAAACACTTCCTTATAATTAGTGTGTTTACTTCTTCTTATTCTCCTTCTTGCTAATAGATGAAGTCTTATTAATTTTAGTTGAGCAAAGACAACACTAAAAGTTTAAATCCTCATGGAAGACAAAAGTCAACATTTGGACTGAAATTTAAAAGAGATTTTGACTGACTTCCCTGATTATTGTTGTTGTTGTTGTTGTTGTTGTTGTTGTTGTTGTTGTTGTTACTTGGATTATCATTCAATTCACATAAAGCGTTCAACCCGTGTGAGTCTTTCGTTGAGTGTTTTAACGAATTTACCTTGAGAAAAAGGCCTAGAGTCTTAAGCCCACTCAAGTCTCCTTTAAAGTATTAAATAAAGTGCTTATGAATCGAGTTTACACCAGAGAAACATCTGCAGACATTTCTCTCTCTCTCTCTCTCACATATCTGGGATCAAGACAACCATCCACCTTGGAGGATACACCACTAGGTCAGTACCCCCACGGGACCTCATGAACATTCATCTTGCTCTGTCATCATCTGTCCTGGCCTCCAGGTTCTTCCTTGGATGCAGCCTTACTAAATTTTCTCAGCATCTTCCCTTATCTCTTTCCTTCCCTCTCCGGTTCCTCTCCACGCCCGCCTCTCCACGCCGACTGAGAGTGCATGCTGGCGTATTTATTTTCCTGCTTGTGTTCACTCTTTTATTTATGTCTTACATTTCCTCTCACTTCTCGCAACCAGGAAAGGCAGAATTGCTGCTTCTTTTAACGTACATATATATATATATATATATATATATATATATATATATATATATATATATATATATATATATATATATATATATATATATATATATATATATATACACGTTACCTTTTTTAATATATTACAAAAAATATGTCAGCAAAGCACTACTTTCCCAGTCAAAAAAGTTATTGACCTTTGGTAACATGGTTACTATTACTTAATATGTCTGGTTCCATCTCTCTCTCTCTCTCTCTCTCTCTCTCCTCCTCCTCCTCTCTCTCTCTCCTCTCTCTCTCTCTCTCTCTCTCTCTCTCTCTCTCTCCTCCTCCTCCTCCTCCTCCTGTGTGGTAACTCCCATGTGATCAACAGCTCCTTGTTTTCACTCCTTTCATCCTTCACGATTCCTTAAGCGAACGATGAAATGTCCCATTGTTGACAAGTACGGAGTATGAGGTTCGCCGGGTCACCAGAGGGTCACCAGAGGGTCACCAGAGGGTCACCAGAAGGAGAAGACTAATCAAAAGTACGGAGACAGACACACAAGCTACTGGACAAGTAAAGATAATCAACCCACAGAACCCACAGTGAAGCAAAGGCAGGAAAAAAATATCTGTGTATTTCGACCTCACTCTGAAACCCTCTTCGGCATCTTCCCATGACAAAGCTCAACACAGAGCGAAACGTTGCCCCCAGTGAAGCTTCATACCATTCGAGTCTTGGTCATCAAAGGTGGGAACCTGAAATTCTTTCGTTCAATTCTCCCATGGTAATAAGCCAAGACATATATTTTCACAATCATTTTAACATTACCAATATTCAACAATGTTTTACTAATTATCGAAAGCATTGGCACGAAATAAAATAATATCCAGCCCTTTCATTGCGCACGAATGCATTCACAAAAATAATAATAACAAATGTTGATCGTGCATCAGGATCACGTTGCGTTTTGTATAATTAATCAAACTTCACGAGAAGCATTAAGCATATTGTGTTTAATTAATTCCAAATGTGATTACACAAAAATCGTTCTTTTTACCCCATGTGCGTCGCAACAAATCAGTATTGTGCGCCACGCGAGCGCCTCAGCGCAGCGTAAGGGGGAGTAATCAACTGGTTAATCACAGGAATTTTTATATTGTGTATTTTGTTAATTAGAAAAATGATATGATGAGATTTTGCGGAGTTATAAGAGACGGTGGCAATGGTTTGGGTTCGGGGGGGAAGGGGTGTTGTTAGTGGTGGTTGGTTGGTTGGTGGTGGTAGGTGGTTGGTTGATTGGTTGGTTGATTAGTTGATTAGTTGATTGGTTGGGTGGTGGAGGTGGCTATGGTAATGAGTAAATCAAGGCATAAATAACGGATAAATAACAGAGAAATAACAGATAAGATAGGTATGCAACAGTTAGGTGTCTTTATTTTCGAAACGTTGGGCATACGCTGCAGGTTTCTCCAGTCGAAAATAGGCCTGCTGTGTAGGCGGTACATTTCTAATTAAACATATCTAACTGCTGAACCTGTTGATACTGTAGAACATTATGGTATTCATGGAAATAAATGGTATAAAATACCGAAACAATGGAAATATAAACACATAAGCAGTATAATGTGATCCTTTGTTGACAACGTTTCGCCCACTAATAGCAACCAGATCTGTTTCTAACGTGATAAAGCCCACTGTGTGGGCGAAACGTTGTCAATAAAGGATCACATGTGTTTATATTTCACATGTGTTTATGTTTCCATTATCATATTCACACATGTTTGGGTCTCCAAGCAGTTCAGAGTTCTCCCAGAGTATTGTTGTCTTATGGTTGATATCTGTGACCTGTATTGTTTACCTAATTGAAGAATCCATTGGCTGGCGAAACGTTTCCTCAATAAAGAGCCCCAAATGTTGAACAAGTGTCTCGTTCATCAACTTGTCAGCTTTCCAAACCACTACATCATATCATTTACCCTGTTACTTCCAAAATGGATTTTAGCTACAACTGTGGTTTTGCCTTCCTGTTCCTGGGTCAGTATCCTGCTATTTGGTAAAGGATAGTACAGCTGTTCCTGTTTTATTATTGCTGGGAAGGTCACGTTTGTTACTTTTTCATTTCCTGTTTCTGTGAGAGCTATGATGTCTGGTGGAGCCTCTACGATTCTTCCTTTTAATTCACGTCTTTTGTCTGAGAATCCACTTATATTTTTGAGTGATTTAGTTTTCGGGTAATTACTGTGTGTGTGTATGTGTGTACTCACCTATAAGTACTCACTTCATAGCTTCTGGCCTCACTTTTAAACTGATCGCTCCTAGGTTCACTCTGGCTTTGAGAGGCTTACTGTGCGTTCGTGTGTGTGTGTGTGTGTGTGTGTGTGTGTGTGTGTGTGTGTGTGTGTGTGTGTGTGTGTGTGTGTGTGTGTGTGTGTGTGTGTGTGTGTGTGTGTGTACTCACCTATTTGTGGTTGCAGGGGTCGATTCGCAGCTACTGGCCCCGCCTCTTCATGGGCCGCTACTAGGTCACTCTCCCTGCTCCATGAACTTCATCATACCTCTTCTTAAAGCTATGTATGGATCCTGCCTCCACTACATCGCTTTCCAGACTGTTCCACTTCCTGACTGAAGAAATACTTCCTAACATCCCTGTGCCTCATGTGTGTGTGTTTCAACTCACAAGAACTCTTCAAAGCATGCAAGACTCTCAGGGACATGAGAAGCTCATAGCAGATGCGGGTGATAACATCCGCATGGAACAAGCACCTTGAAGGTGAGACTGGTGTGGGTGTAGCCGCCTCCAACAATCCGTCCAGTGTCGCCACACGCCTCTGAGAACGCCACCGCACCAATTTGCAGCCACCACAGGTCCCCCAGCATCAAAGACAGCGCCTCGGCTCCTCTATCTGTCTCTGACTGAGAGTGGCAGAGGCATCAGCCTGACTGGCATACTGATGGACTTACCTGCAATCTCTCTCTCTTTAATGGGTTATTCGTCTCTCTCTCTCTTTAATGGGCTATTCGTCTCTCTCTCTCTCTCTCTCTCTCTCTCTTTTTAATGGGTTATTCCTCTCTCTCTCTAATGGGCTATTCGTCTCTCTCTCTCTCTCTCTCTCTCTCTCTCTCTCAGACACACACACACACACACACACACACACACAAGCGATGTAGAGGTAGGAACCATACACAGTTTTAAGGCCCATGGAGCAGGGAGAGGGAGGACCCAGTAGCGTTCAGTAAAGAGGCGGGGCCAGGAGCTGAGTCTAGACCCCTGCAACCACAATTAGGTGAGTACCTTTAAGTGAGTACACACACACACACACTCACACACACACACACACACACACTCACACACACACACATGCACACACACACACACACACACACACACACACACACCCACACACACACACACACACACACACACACACACACACACACACACACACACACACACACACACACACACACACACACACAACTGCATGGGGAAGCTCTATCAGAGGAGACTGTAGTAAATGAAAGAGCTAAGCTTTATGTGGAGGCCCTAACAGACAACAACAGAGCCCAAGGAAAGCCGAGAAGGGAAAATGACAGGCCACTGAGCCCAAGTACATTAGCCAGTGAAACTGAAGAAAGGAAAGCTGCAATGGAGGAAATCAAATTGAATGAGGGGATACACAGGGATATGCAGTGTATGGGCTCCAGGAAGTTGAAGGGGAAACATATGAAGCCTGAAAACAAGGGGAAAAAAAAGCAATTGAAAGCATCATGAAAGCAATAGGAGAAGACGACATGACCCAGCTGGAAAATTTTCGGAGAATAGGGGGGTTTGTAAAAAAAAGAACCTGGCCAGTGAAAGTGACCTTCAAGGCAGAAGCGACTCGGACCAGGATCCTGCAGGAGAAAGCACGATTAAGGAACATGCCGGCATACAGGAAGGTGTATCTCGACCGGGACAGAACACAAGAAGAAAGGCAGAAACTGAGAGAGATGGTACAAAGGCGAAAGGAGGAAAGAGAGGGGATGGAGAAGACAGACAGGAGATCCCAGACCCAGGAAGAAGATCACATACAGCCTCCCTCACAACTTCCTATAGAAGCCTCCCAACCAGGTCAACCCCAGTGCAACCAAACACACTAAATCAAAACACCCATGCCACATCCAATGCCCCTACCCACTACATTACAAACTCCACCCCCACAGCAATAACCCATAGTTCCTTACCAGGTCTCCCACTTCCCCAACCCCAATATACCTCCCAGACCACAGTCTTAGAAAAGAAGTTGAAGGTGTGGTATACAAATGCAGATGGAATAACAAACAAGTATGAGGAGTGGCACGAATGAATCAAAGAGACATCCCCAGACATAATAGCACTCACAGAAACAAAACTCACCAGAATAATAACAGATTCAATCTTTCCATCCGGATACCAAATCCTCAGGAAAGACAGAGGGAGGAGAGGGGGAGGAGGAGTTGCACTGCTCATTAAAAACCAGTGGGGTTTTGAGAAAATGGAAGGAATGGATGGCACGGGCGAAAGGGACTACTTAGTAGGAACAATCCAGTCTGAGGGACATAAGGTGATAATTGCAGTAATGTACAACCCACCACAGAACTGCAGGAGGCCAAGAGAAGAATATGATGAGAGCAACAGAGCAATGATCGACACACTAGCCGAGGTGGCCAGGAGAGCACACATGGGGGAGCAAAGTTACTAGTTATGGGTGATCTCAATCACAAGGAGATTGACTGGGAAAACCTGGAGCCCCATGGGGGTCCCGAAACATGTAGAGCCAAGATGATGGATGTGGTACTGGAAAACCTCATGCATCAACATGTTAGAGACACTACCAGAGAGAGAGGAGAGGATGAACCAGCAAGGCTGGACCTTGTATTCACCATGAGTAGTTCGGACATCGAGGGTATCATGTATGAAAGGCCCCTGGGAGCTAGTGATCATGTGGTTCTGTGCTTCGACTACATAGTTGAGCTCCAAGTGGAGAGAGTAGCAGGAATAGGGTGGGAAAAACCAAACTACAAAAGGGGGAACTACTCAGGCATGAGGAACTTCCTTCAAGACATTCAGTGGGAGAGGGAACTGACAGGAAAACCAGTACAAGAAATGATGGACTATGTAGCAACAAAATGCAAGGAGGCAGAGGAGAGGTTTGTTCCCAAGGGAAACAGAAATAATGGGAAGAACAGAACGAGTCCTTGGTTCACCCAAAGGTGTAGGGAGGCAAAAACTAAGTGTACTAGAGAATGGAAAAGGTACAGAAGGCAGAGAACTCAGGAAAATAAAGAAATCAGCCGAAGAGCCAGAAACGAATATGCACAGATAAGAAGGGAGGCTCAGCGGCAATATGAAAATGACATAGCATCAAAAATAAAGACTGACCCGAAGCTGTTGTACAGCCACATCAGGAGGAAAACAACAGTCAAGGACCAGGTAATCAGACTGAGGAAGGGTGATGAGGAATTCATAAGAAACGACCAAGAGGTATGTCAGAAGCTCAACACAAGATTTAAAGAGGTATTTACAGTGGAAACCAGTAGGAAATCAGAACAGGGGGGCACACCAGCAAGTGCTGGATGAGGTACATATAACCAAGGAGGAGGTGAAGAAGTTGCTATGCGAACTTGACACCTCAAAGGCGGTGGGACCAGACAACATCTCTCCATGGGTCCTTAAAGAGGGAGCAGAGATATTGTGTGAGCCATTAACAAAGATCTTCAACACATCATTTGAAACTGGGCAACTCCCTGAGGTATGGAAAATGGCAAATGTAGTCCCAATTTTTAAAAAGGGAGACAGACATGAGGCACTAAACTACAGACCTGTATCACTAACGTGTATAGTATGCAAGGTCATGGAGAAGATCATCAGGAGGAGAGTGGTGGGGCACCTGGAAAGAAACAAGTGTATAATTGACAACCAGCATGGTTTCAGGAAAGGAAAATCCTGTGTCACAAACCTACTAGAGTTTTATGACAAGGTGACAGAAGTAAGACAAGAGAGAGACGGGTGGATCGACTGCATATTTTTGGACTGCAAGAAGGCCTTCGACACAGTTCCTCAAGAGGTTACAAAAAGCTAGAGGATCAGGCACACATAACAGGAAAGGCACTGCAATGGATCAGAGAATATCTGACAGGGAGGCAACAACGAGTCATGGTACGCGACGAGGTGTCAGAGTGGGCGCCTGTGACAAGCGGGGTTCCACAGGGGTCAGTCCTAGGACCTGTGCTGTTCTTGGTATATGTGAACGACATAACGGAAGGGATAGACTCAGAAGTGTCCTTGTTTGCAGATGATGCGAAGTTAATGAGAAGAATCAAATCGGATGAGGATCAGGCAGGACTACAAAGAGACCTGGACAGGCTACAAGCCTGGTCCAGCAACTGGCTCCTTGAATTTAACCCTGCCAAATGCAAAGTCATGAAGATTGGGGAAGGGCAAAGAAGACCGCAGACACAATATAGTTTAGATGGCCAAAGACTGCAAACCTCACTCAAGGAAAAAGATCTGGGGGTGAGTATAACACCGAGCATATCTCCTGAGGCGCACATCAATCAGATAACTGCTGCAGCATACGGGCGCCTGGCAAACCTACGGATAGCGTTCCGATACCTCAGTAAGGATTCGTTTAAGACTCTGTATACCATTTACGTCAGGCCCATACTGGAGTATGCAGCACCAGTTTGGAATCCACACCTAGTCAAGCACGTCAAGAAATTAGAGAAAGTGCAAAGGTTTGCAACAAGACTAGTCCCAGAGCTACGGGGATTGTCCTACGAAGAAAGGTTGAGGGAAATCGGCCTGACGACACTGGAGGACAGGAGGGTCAGGGGAGACATAACGACATATAAAATACTGCGCGGAATAGACAAGGTGGACAAAGACGGGATGTTCCAGAGAAGGGACACAGACACAAGAGGTCACAATTGGAAGTTGAAGACTCAGATGAATCAAAGGGATGTTAGGAAGTATTTCTTCAGTCATAGAGTAGTCAGGCCGTGGAATAGCCTAGAAAGTGACGTAGTGGAGGCGGGAACCATACATAGTTTTAAGGCGAGGTATGATAGAGCTCATGGGGCAGGGAGAGAGAGGACCTAGTAGCAATCAGCGAAGAGGCGGGGCCAGGAGCTGTGACTCGACCCCTGCAACCACAAATAGGTGAGTACAAATAGGTGAGTACACACAGTTTTTCTATATAAACGTAATAATTTCATAGTATATATTCAGCGGGGGAAACGTTAAACCCACAGGGGCTCAGCAGCACCTGGGAGGGACTACGAAGCAATCAGATTTGAATCAAAGACCATAAGGAGAGGACCTCCATTAACCTAGATCAAGAGCCCTACAACGGCAACAAGACATCCAACTGGAAAACCAAAAAATTCTCAAATTTCACACAAATAAACAAAAAGTCACATTAAAAAATTTAAATTATAATAAAAAAAACTATTAAGTCAGTCAACTGCCGCTTCAATCAAGTCAAAAAGGCAACAAATATTTTTTTTTTTTAATTGAGCCGTGATAAATATAGAAGGGACATTGTGGTTCATTTAATCTTCAGCTCCACTGGTTTTGGAAATGAATAACGAAATGTGTTCATTAATTTTCCATTCAATGGCTATTCAGGTCATAATAGACTGGACGAAACAAAAACAAAAAAAGATTTGTATCATGCATGATACTGGTCGCTGCTTCATTTTGTAAATAATTATGAAATGGCTAATAATATAAATGTGTGAGACTGGGATTATAACTTGTGTGTGTGTGTGTGTGTGTGTGTGTGTGTGTGTGTACTCACCTAGTTGTACTCACCTAGTTGAGGTTGCGGGGGTCGAGTCCGAGCTCCTGGCCCCGCCTCTTCACTGATCGCTACTAGGTCACTCTCCCTGAGCCGTGAGCTTTATCATACCTCTGCTTAAAGCTATGTATGGATCCTGCCTCCACTACATCGCTTCCCAAACTATTCCACTTACTGACTACTCTGTGGGTGAAGAAATACTTCCTAACATCCCTGTGATTCATCTGTGTCTTCAGCTTCCAACTGTGTCCCCTTGTTACTGTGTCCAATCTCTGGAACATCCTGTCTTTGTCCACCTTGTCAATTCCTCTCAGTATTTTGTATGTCGTTATCATGTCCCCCCTATCTCTCCTGTCCTCCAGTGTCGTCAGGTTGATTTCCCTTAACCTCTCCTCGTAGGACATACCTCTTAGCTCTGGGACTAGTCTTGTTGCAAACCTTTGCACTTTCTCTAGTTTCTTCACGTGCTTGGCTAGGTGTGGGTTCCAAGCTGGTGCCGCATACTTCAATATGGGCCTAACGTACACGGTGTACAGGGTCCTGAATGATTCTTTATTAAGATGTCGGAATGCTGTTCTGAGGTTTGCTAGGTGCCCATATGCTGCAGCAGTTATTTGGTTGATGTGCGCTTCAGGAGATGTGCCTGGTGTTATACTCACCCCAAGATCTTTTTCCTTGAGTGAGGTTTGTAGTCTCTGACCCCCTAGACTGTACTCCGTCTGCGGCCTTCTTTGCCCTTGTGTGTGTGTGTGTGTGTGTGCACATAAGTAAATACACCCTGATGAGCATTTTATCTCTCGTTTAATAATCTCTCTCTCTCTCTCTCTCTCTCTCTCTCTCTCTCTCTCTCTCTCTCTCTGAGATTTAGTAATCGACTGTCTTCCAGAGAAAGTCATTAGACAACACACCTGCAACATGATTAATGCTATCCTTCGTGATTAAAAATTATTTTTAACACGCCAGCTATCTTCCCTCCATGGTTTTGACGCTAAGAAAAGAATCACATCCGTCATTACTCCTTCAATAGCCGCTTTCTTCCAGCAAAAAAATATCAGGAGGCAATCCCCTCCCCACTTCAAGATCGGGAATGTCCCTTAAAATTAACGAAATGAAGAGGTCAGATAGATCTTCGAAGTGTTCCAGACGCTGGCATCTTTTGCAGACTTTGAACTGGCTATATCGAGTTGGAAAAGGATAAAAAAAAAATATAACCATGGGGACATTATCCTGGAAACATTTCGGTCTTGGGACCTCGACATTCCAGAGTCCCAGGACCGAAAAGTTTCCAGTAAAATGTCCTAGTGTTTTCAGTGTGCCTTTTTTCCCTAATGTCTTGACGGTATCACATACCAGTTGTACCAGCTGTGTCTAGTTAGACGTTCCTTGGCAGGTACGAGACGTATGGGCAAGCCTCCTTTCACCTGCTGCCCTTGTTCACCTAGTAGTAAGTGTAGTTGTGGTGATGTATTCTTCACATACCTGCTGTCCCTGTATACCTTATATTAAATAAGTGTACATGAAGGGTGTACAATACCAGTAAGATGAAGAATTAGACACGCGTGCGACATCTGGGTATCTTTATTTGTAGACTTTTCGCCATCCAGTGGCTTTATCTATACAAATCATGGGAAGACTGTGGAACTATATACAGAAGATGAAGTAATGGATCCCTCTACGGTGCTCATCACTAACTCCAAGGCTAAGGGACTGATTACCTCCTTTTATCTATAGAGTTCTACAGTCTTCCCAATATGTCCTTGACTTTGTATTAATAAAGCCACTGGATGGCGATATTCCCAGAAATTAAGACACCCAGATGCTGCTCATGTAATAAATAGGTACCGAGACCTAGTCTCCTTACACCTGATTCTCCTGTTCTCACACGAGTAAAAAGGTACCTTGGTGTACCTGAGTCGCTAAGAGGAATCGAGTAAGTCAGCAAGTGAGGACTGACGCTGATGGATGAAAATTGTCCGTGAGATCATTCCTCCTGACAAACGTAAACATTAACATGAGAAGATTATTGTGGCATCGAAAGGTTCACTGGATGATATCCTCACACGGTGTCCAGCACCAATGAGACAGTGGACGGAAATAAATGGTGAACCACTCGCCAAGAAACTTCTTCATCGCTATCCCACATAAGAACATAGAACACTGCAGAAGGTCTACTCACAACTTGTCCAATACCCCTGCCAAGCTACCCAAGACTATAACCCCACCCGGTAGATTATCAGATGCAGCATTCTCCACCTGACCTCAACATTCTGAACTATAAATACTCCCGTACCTTCCAACCCCAGGTAGATCCGTGTGTGACTTGAAAAAGCCCACTGTGTGGGTGAAACGTTGTTAATAAAGGATCACATTATACTGCATTTGTGTTTATATTTCCATCGAGACAGTGGACACTTGGTCCGGCAGGCCACAGGGAGGGGCCAATGCCACCTGTCTAAACATCTCCCTTGAATATTTCAACAACGGCAATAACAACAGCAACAGCAACTTCAACAGCAGCAAAAAATAACAATAAAAAATAACTCTAACTACAAAAATAACAACAGACAGACAGATGTCTGGAATAGTGTTCAATTACAGTTGTCCCGGAGAGCGCCGTCATGCCGAGACTCACCTCTGGAAAATTTAATTAACTCTTCGCCGACAATTTGGACAAAAGCGAAAATAGTTTTCTTCAGTTTAAAAAAAGCCAAAACTCAATTGGATATCTCATGAACGTAACTTTACTGCACCCTTGTGCGTTTTTTTTTTTTTATTTTTTTTTTTTTTTTTTTGGGTGGGGGGGATGTCCAGATCTGATTTAAAGTGCACATACTTAGGCGAAATTTTTCTAAGAGAATTATAATAAAGGAAACAAAAGAATTTGTATTTGTCACTGGAAAACTGTTTTTGTTTGTATTCAAGTATTCTCAATAATATATTTTTGCTAAGCCTATTTTTTTTTCACCCCATTTGAATTCACTGTTTTTGAGTTCTATCTTGATATTTTCAAGACCCATGTCTATATTCCCCCCCTATTAAGCTCTTTTATTTAGCATAATTAAAGCTTTTTATAGTACTGTTCAGTTCTATCTTTTTTCGATGCAGTGATCCAGATCGATACATCGTGTTTCGTTCGTCATTCGCAACGCATTACTCTGACGTTGAAAACATAAACACATGTGCAGTTTAATGTGATCCTTTATTGACAACGTTTCGCCCACACAGTGGGTTTTTTCAAGTCACAAACAGATCTACCTGGGGTGGAAGGTACGTGAGTATTTATAGTCAGGTTCAGAATGTTGAGGTCAGGTGGAGAATGCTGCATCTGATGATCTACCGGGTGGGGTTACAGAGTCTTGGGTAGCTTGGCAGGGGTATTGGACAAGTTGTGAGTAGTTTTCATTGTGTCGGTATTTTATACCATTTATTTACTCTGACGTTGCTGATGATCTGACGTCTGAACGTTCACCAATAACAACCACTGTAAACACAGTGTTACCTTGCCTGGTGAATTACTAAACAAAAGAAGGTTAGCAATAACTCAAGCGCAAGAGAGTATAATACATAATCATAATTATAATTTTTAAAGAGGTGAATGGGTAAGCCAGTGGAAGGCCTCTGTCAGATGACCAAAAGCTCCAGCAGTTGGTCGTCATATAAGACCCTCGTCAGGAAACACTTGCCTTATTTCCTGACAATTTTTACCTTTGGCTGGTACAGAAATTACGAACCTGAGACTAAAAAAAAAAAAATTATAACTGCGAAAGTTATATTTCTTGGTTCTGCTAGGAAAGAATGTCTGAGGTCAAATAAAATTATTGGGAAAAGTTTTTTGGAGGCCTAAATCAACACACTCTCTAGAGTAAACATGGAAAGGTATAAAATAAAATATCTGGAAAGAAGAGGAGGCAAGATGCGCAACCAAACCCACTCGACGAAGCAAATGAATCTATGTACCGAGCAGAGGGTTCGAACCCCATGACAAGCTAGTTTTGAAACCATCAGACTAGTGTGTCATCCACTGTACCTCCGTTTTGTGAGTCGTTTACAGTCGTGGCGTTACGATTTCGCGAGTCAGTTAAATAAAGTCCGGGATCTATTTCGAGTTTGAAATAGATCTCTGACTTTAATATTTTGCCACTGAATTATCAGGGGGACTTTATAAAAAAGTCCAGTGACAGATATAATGCAGTAAGTCCAATTATTCCCTTTTTATTTTTATTATTATTATCACACCGGCCGATTCCCACCAAGGCAGGGTGGCCCGAAAAAGAAAAACTTTCACCATCATTCACTCCATCACTGTCTTGCCAGAAGGGTGCTTTACACTACAGTTTTTAAACTGCAACATTAACACCCCTCCTTCAGAGTGCAGGCACTGTACTTCCCATCTCCAGGACTCAAGTCCGGCCTGCCGGTTTCCCTGAATCCCTTCATAAATGTTACTTTGCTCACACTCCAACAGCACGTCAAGTATTAAAAACCATTTGTCTCCATTCACTCCTATCAAACACGCTCACGCATGCCTGCTGGAAGTCCAAGCCCCTCGCACACAAAACCTCCTTTACCCCCTCCCTCCAACCCTTCCTAGGCCGACCCCTACCCCGCCTTCCTTCCACTACAGACTGATACACTCTTGAAGTCATTCTGTTTCGCTCCATTCTCTCTACATGTCCGAACCACCTCAACAACCCTTCCTCAGCCCTCTGGACAACAGTTTTGGTAATCCCGCACCTCCTCCTAACTTCCAAACTACGAATTCTCTGCATTATATTCACACCACACATTGCCCTCAGACATGACATCTCCACTGCCTCCAGCCTTCTCCTCGCTGCAACATTCATCACCCACGCTTCACACCCATATAAGAGCGTTGGTAAAACTATACTCTCATACATTCCCCTCTTTGCCTCCAAGGACAAAGTTCCTTGTCTCCACAGACTCCTAAGTGCACCACTCACTCTTTTTCCCTCATCAATTCTATGATTCACCTCATCTTTCATAGACCCATCCGCTGACACGTCCACTCCCAAATATCTGAATACGTTAACCTCCTCCATACTCTCTCCCTCCAATCTGATATTCAATCTTTCATCACCTAATCTTTTTGTTATCCTCATAACCTTACTCTTTCCTGTATTCACCTTTAATTTTCTTCTTTTGCACACCCTACCAAATTCATCCACCAATCTCTGCAACTTCTCTTCAGAATCTCCCAAGAGCACAGTGTCATCGGCAAAGAGCAGCTGTGACAACTCCCACTTTGTGTGTGATTCTTTATCTTTTAACTCCACGCCTCTTGCCAAGACCCTCGCATTTACTTCTCTTACAACCCCATCTATAAATATATTAAACAACCACGGTGACATCACACATCCTTGTCTAAGGCCTACTTTTACTGGGAAAAAATTTCCCTCTTTCCTACATACTCTAACTTGAGCCTCACTATCCTCGTAAAAACTCTTCACTGCTTTCAGTAACCTACCTCCTACACCATACACTTGCAACATCTGCCACATTGCCCCCCTATCCACCCTGTCATACGCCTTTTCCAAATCCATAAATGCCACAAAGACCTCTTTAGCCTTATCTAAATACTGTTCACTTATATGTTTCACTGTAAACACCTGGTCCACACACCCCCTACCTTTCCTAAAGCCTCCTTGTTCATCTGCTATCCTATTCTCCGTCTTACTCTTAATTCTTTCAATTATAACTCTACCATACACTTTACCAGCTTTAAAAATAGGTTGGATAAATACATGAGTAGATGTGGGTGGGTGTGAGTTGGACCTGATAGCTTGTGCTAACAGGTCGGTTGCCGTGTTCCTCCCTTAAGTCAATGTGACCTGACCTGACTAGGTTGGGTGCATTGGCTTAAGCCGGTAGGGACTTGGACCTGCCTCGCATGGGCCAGTAGGCCTTCTGCAGTGTTCCTTCGTTCTTATGTTCTTATGTTCTTATGCTCTCTGCCAATCCCTAGGTACCTTACCCTCTTCCATACATTTATTAAATAATTGCACCAACCACTCCAAAACTATATCCCCACCTGCTTTTAACATTTCTATCTTTATCCCATCAATCCCGGCTGCCTTACCCCCTTTCATTTTACCTACTGCCTCACGAACTTCCCCCACACTCACAACTGGCTCTTCCTCACTCCTACAAGATGTTATTCCTCCTTGCCCTATACACGAAATCACAGCTTCCCTATCTTCATCAACATTTAACAATTCCTCAAAATATTCCTTCCATCTTCCCAATACCTCTACCTCTCCATTTAATAACTCTCCTCTCCTATTTTTAACTGACAAATCCATTTGTTCTCTAGGCTTTCTTAACTTGTTAATCTCACTCCAAAACTTTTTCTTATTTTCAACAAAATTTGTTGATAACATCTCACCCACTCTCTCATTTGCTCTCTTTTTACATTGCTTCACCACTCTCTTAACTTCTCTCTTTTTCTCCATATACTCTTCCCTCCTTGCATCACTTCTACTTTGTAAAAACTTCTCATATGCTAACTTTTTCTCCCTTACTACTCTCTTTACATCATCATTCCACCAATCGCTCCTCTTCCCTCCTGCACCCACTTTCCTGTAACCACAAACTTCTGCTGAACACTCTAACACTACATTTTTAAACCTACCCCATACCTCTTCGACCCCATTGCCTATGCTCTCATTAGCCCATCTATCCTCCAATAGCTGTTTATATCTTACCCTAACTGCCTCCTCTTTTAGTTTATAAACCTTCACCTCTCTCTTCCCTGATGCTTCTATTCTCCTTGTATCCCATCTACCTTTTACTCTCAGTGTAGCTACAACTAGAAAGTGATCTGATATATCTGTGGCCCCTCTATAAACATGTACATCCTGAAGTCTACTCAACAGTCTTTTATCTACCAATACATAATCCAACAAACTACTGTCATTTCGCCCTACATCATATCGTGTATACTTATTTATCCTCTTTTTCTTAAAATATGTATTACCTATAACTAAACCCCTTTCTATACAAAGTTCAATCAAAGGGCTCCCATTATCATTTACACCTGGCACCCCAAACTTACCTACCACACCCTCTCTAAAAGTTTCTCCTACTTTAGCATTCAAGTCCCCTACCACAATTACTCTCTCACTTGGTTCAAAGGCTCCTATACATTCACTTAACATCTCCCAAAATCTCTCTCTCTCCTCTGCATTCCTCTCTTCTCCAGGTGCATACACGCTTATTATGACCCACTTCTCGCATCCAACCTTTACTTTAATCCACATAATTCTTGAATTTACACATTCATATTCTCTTTTCTCCTTCCATAACTGATCATTTAACATTACTGCTACCCCTTCCTTTGCTCTAACTCTCTCAGATACTCCAGATTTAATCCCATTTATTTCCCCCCACTGAAACTCTCCTACCCCCTTCAGCTTTGTTTCGCTTAGGGCCAGGACATCCAACTTCTTTTCATTCATAACATCAGCAATCATCTGTTTCTTGTCATCCGCACTACATCCACGCACATTTAAGCAACCCAGTTTTATAAAGTTTTTCTTCTTCTCTTTTTTAGTAATTGTATACAGGAGAAGGGGTTACTAGCCCATTGCTCCCGGCATTTTAGTCGCCTCATACGACACGCATGGCTTACGGAGGAAAGATTCTTTTCCACTTCCCCATGGACAATAGAAGAAATAAAAAAGAACAAGAGCTATTTAGAAAAAGGAGAAAAACCTAGATGTATGTATATATATATATGCATGTGCGTGTCTGTGAAGTGTGACCAAAGTGTAAGTAGGAGTAGCAAGATATCCCTGTTATCTTAGCGTGTTTATGAGACAGAAAAAGAAACCAGCAATCCTACCATCATGCAAAACAGTTACAGGTTTTTGTTTCACAGTCATCTGGCAGGACGGTAGTACTTCCCTGGGTGGTTGCTGTCTACCAACCTACTACCTATCTTAAATAATGACAGTGGTCACAATACGGCTTTTCTCTGAGAAATTACTAGCTAAATATATATAGAATGGGAAAATTACATAGCAAATGAAAGAGTAGAAATATTTGTGCATTGTGGCCAGCAGTAACAGCCTGGTTGATCAGGCTTTGATCTGCCGGGAGACCTGGTTGTGGACCGGGCCGCGGGGGCGTTGATCCCCGAAATACTCTCCAGGAAGATCAGTACAGTAGTGAATAAACGGTATAATGATTAAAATACCCCCATAAACAGTGTACGTGCTAGATGCTGTCACTGGGTAGGACAGTGTCCTCACCAGAGGACACTGTCACTGGGTAGGACAGTGTCCTCACCAGAGGACACTGTCACTGGGTAGGACAGTATCCTCACCAGAGGATACTGTCACTGGGTAGGACAGTATCCTCACCAGAGAATACTGTCACTGGGTAGGACAGTGTCCTCACCAGAGGATACGGTCCTTGGGTAGGACAGTATCCTCACCAGAGGATACTGTCACTGGGTAGGACAGTATCCTCACCAGAGGATACTGTCCTTGGGTAGGACAGTATCCTCACCAGAGGATACCGTCACTTGGTAGGACAGTATCCTCACCAGAGGATACTGTCACTTGGTAGGACAGTATCCTCACCAGAGGATACTGTCCTTGGGTAGGACAGTATCCTCACCAGAGGATACTGTCCTTGGGTAGGACAGTATACTCACCAGAGGATACTGTCCTTGGGTAGGACAGTATCCTCACCAGAGGATACTGTCACTGGGTAGGACAGTATCATATTTGATATCATAAGATTTCTGAGGCGTGTACCTGGTAACTCAGTGTTAATATTATACGAGTTAGACCATGGCGCAGTTATCTTCACCGTGGACCCAGTTATGTTACACCAGTACACAAATCTAACAAACGTAATGTTTATCGCCTCATCTTGTTGAATTAATGTCCATAAAACATTTGAGAGAATGGTGCTTAAAACGTTACTATGTAGGATATACGAGCACATGACTACTCGATATTAAACTGAACAATAAACTACAAAACTCTACCAAACTATGCCATATTTTTAACTGTTCACGAGAACAAAAATTAAATATAAACGACATTTCTCAACATTTACAATACTGTCGACAACGCGAATAGAGAAATTTATCTTGTATGAACTAGATAGAATAGAATTAGCTTCTCTAACATTACAGAGGATTCTTGATTAACAGGTAATCTGACGTATTGTATCAGGGTAAACAAAAAAAAATCAAAGAAATGCAGATTGATTTTGTGTTAGATGCTATACCAGATACCTGCCAGGAATTTCACAATTAGTTACGCTGTTGATATTCTTGTACATGATAAAACTTGGTGAAATGTAGACCCCATGTATAGGAATGAAGCTGATTCATTACCTTTTCTAACTTGCCATGATTGTGACCAGATCTACCTGGAGTTCATTACCTTTGTAACTAGTTCAGCTATCATAACTTTGGGGTCCAGTCCCTTGGCCCATTATGTACCTTCGTAATCTTTTGACTACCGCCCACAGGATGGGTATGGGGTGCATAATAAAGATATTAAACTAACTAACTAATGTAGACCATTCTAACTCGCATATGGACAGGAAGTGACAAATGGGCCACTGAGAGTAAAGGTTAACGGCAGATTTATTCTGTCAACATATTAACTTTCTGTCCCGTGTACGCTAACAGTCGCACAAAAAAAAAATAAACCAAATATATAAAGATAGTCAAGTTCTCAGAACTGCTGTAGAATGTAGTCAAACTACAGTGCAAATGTTAGAAGCTACAAAATAATACAAGATAATACAGGATACCATAACATCTGAAAAACTTGATAAATACAATATCTATAATAATAAATTAATAAAATAATATTATTATTAAGACCGTTAGTTCTTTTCTTTTTTTTCTGGAATGAAAATTTTCCAGGCTGATGCTGGAAGTGTATCAGTGAATAACATGTACTCTTGCCTGCCCCTCACACAAGTTTCTTGCGGAATCTTTGAGTTCAGAATGAGTCTGATTTTTTTCCGTCAGTCCTGAACACGACCACGAAACTAAAAACACAAGAGTGACGACCCTCTGGCTGCACGAGCAACGTATGCAACAGTAAGTCCTTCCACCAGCGTCTCTCTCTCTCTCTCTCTCTCTCTCTCTCTCTCTCTCTCTCTCTCTCTCTCTCTCTCTCTCGCTTTACACAGGGTTTGACAAGGTTTAGGATCCCTAGCTTTATTGACAAGCTATTTACAGGTTAAGGATTCCTAGCTTTATTGGCAAGCTAAGAGCTGTTACCTTCTTCAGCTCATTTGAAAGCATTTTTACTGTTATGAGACATACAAGTAGGGAACAGGATGAAATTGGAGCCATCTGTGGGCCAGCATTTTCATTTGATCAACTGATTTTATCTCTTTGACATCATTATGCTGCACGAATGTGTTCCATACTCGAGTCATCTCTCTCTCTCTCTCTCTCTCTCTCTCTCTCTCTCTCTCTCTCTCTCTCTCTCTCTCTCACACACACACACACACACACACATTAAACACCAACAAAGGTATTTACGACCTGGTCACTGGAGTGGGTGCTGTCTGTGGAACATAACAGGGACTGCCTTTGTGTACTTCTCAACACAGTTTCTCACTTCGGGTAAAATACTGTCTTGGAAGCAATTTATATATATTTTTTAGTTTGGTGTGAGTGCAGTATATGTGGAAATCTTTCAAAAACTTGCTTATTAGATTTATTATAATTTTTTTCATGATATATCTGTCACTAGAGTGAAGTAAAATCTGTATGTAATTTGGGATACGTCTAGAAGATAAGTGGCTAGATTTATCTCAATCACTTTTAGTGATTTGTCTACCACATCCACATTGAATGTTGTGTAAGATGATAATGTTTGTCTACCACATCCTCATTGAATGTTGTGTAAGATGATAATGTTTGTCTACCACATCCACACTGAATGTTGTGTAAGATGTTAATGTTTGTCTACCACATCCACATTGAATGTTGTGTAAGATGATAATGTTTGTCTACCACATCCACATTGAATGTTGTGTAAGATGTTAATGTTTGTCTACCACATCCTCATTGAATGTTGTGTAAGATGTTAATGTTTGTCTACCACATCCTCATTGAATGTTGTGTAAGATGTTAATGTTTGTCTACCACATCCTCATTGAATGTTGTGTAAGATGATAATGTTTGTCTACCACATCCTCATTGAATGTTGTGTAAGATAATGTGCAAGATACATGTTTATATGGATAACTAAAGTGTAATAAATACTTCTGGGAATCTCCTCTGTTGAAGAGGATCTCAGCGTTATACATGTTAATGTGTGCGTGAAGGTAAGACTAACACATGTGTCCTCGGCTCAGGATGACCTGCTTCAGTGGCACTGGCCCTGTGGTGGAGGCGAGGCATGATTAAGTTTCTAAGACCATGTGAAAGTGGGCCAGCCGATTGTCTTCTGGGACCACTGTGGCCTGCCGGTACTGGACTCAGTGGACTTGGGCAACAGCCACCGCTGGTTTGCCTGTGCTGGACTTGGCAAGGTAAGTGTATAGCAATTAAGATGATATTTTTATCGCCGTGAGAAAAAAATCTTGACACACGTCATTGTTGTAAGATTAGTCAGTCAGGAAGACCGAACATCATGTAAATATATCAGCACACGTGTCGAGACAGGTGAAAGGTCACATGACCTCCCAGAGTAGCCTGAAGCTTTCACTAATTTTGATAATAGCTAGTTAATGTAGATTATATAGCGCAACCTTTTATGCAACTTAACTCTGTGTTACATCTGTCAACGATTATTTTACAAGCAACAATTTTCATTTTATGTTCTTCCAGTGATTATAATGAATCAAATATTGTTAATGTATAAACAGAGCATTTGACTCTAAGGTAAGTCAGTTTTTTTCAAATCTGTGTGAATAATTTTCTATTATACTGCCACCAACTATGTTATTGTTATTGTCTAATCACTGACACTTAAATTTGCAATAACTTGCGGGTAGGTAATGTAAGTGAACCGGGCGTGACAGCACAAAGCATTAGAATTATATCCAAAGGTTTTGCAAATTTTACGCTCTCTAGACATGATTAATTGGTAACTTTTACAAATTTCTTGCTGGGATTTTGTTTTTGTTTACCAATTGAACAATCCGTACGACGTTAATCATCTGAATAAATTCTCTCTAAAGTGTTGTGAGGCTGAGACAGTCCTGGATAACGTGGCCTCACCTCACGAAAATTATAAGGGACGTGTGACCTGGTGCTTTGTATTCTACAGAAATTACGTTTCCCCTTACCCAGCAAGATGATTTATGGAGATATATTGTTGTCTCGCAGTTACTATCTCTGCCCTGTGCTAAATTTTACCGAGACTCGAAACTTAAACAAAACAAAAAAAAATTGTTAGATAGTCTATCAACTTGACACCGTGGCACTCAGCTGGGAAGTGAGATTGCAGTGTTATTATGGAACTGGCACCACACCCAGCTGGTTTGATATATCGTTCTTGTCGCTGAGAGGATATATTTAGCTATGTTCTAGAAGAAATATTATCATTGTGGGTAGAGTTGTCACTTGAAATAGCAAGAGGAATCCTGGAACACATATTTTCTAGGCTTGCTAATGATGGGGTTGATTCTCCATGCGTGTCCACTGCTTGAGCTGTAATGGATTGCCTTCGTATGATGGTATGTTCACTCGCAGGATGAGAGGAGTTGTTCACTACTAACTTCATGATCGTATGCTAATTCATAGGATGTGTGGCAATGCCCAATACTTTCTTGACTTAGCTGCCCAGAAGGTAAAATCTAAACTCTAGGCTCTGGAGACTTCCGATGTTTCCTCTGAAGAACTGATGGCCCTAGATGAGTGAAGGTAGAATCCCGTGGCTGCTGGGGTAGGGTGGACGCAGCGACGGGGAAGTGTAGAGGCCCCAACAACACCTGAGACCTTGAAGGAGACCTCACATCCCGACGACCTTCCCAGACTGACTGCTTCCCGAGTCCTGTGAGCTCCCTCGCCCAGAAGGGATAGTGAGGAAGGGGGAGGAACGATAACATAGGAGGGTGAGTGCGTAGCTTGGTTAACTTGTATCTGGCATCATGTTACCAACAGTCTGTAGATAAAGATACTTATACTCTGCATAACTATGGGTATTATGCACTGGCAACTAAATATCACTCATCTCTGTACAACCAATGCAACATGCTGAAATATAATTGTTTATTAATATTATTATTATTATTATTATTATTATTATTATTATTATTATTATTATAAGGGAACTGTTTTGCCACGAGGAGCCTCTGTAGTTAAGCTAGTAGATTTGTCTTCCATCCTTCATCCCACACGGGTGCAGCTCACCTGTACAGCACCAGCCAAGATTTCTTTAATCCTTAATGAAATAAGGAAAGACTTGGTCAGTGAAAGACTGGTTGTCAATTGGGGAAGTATTAAAAGAGGATGAATGAGAATGAGTGAAGGCTTGGGAATGAGAGGAGGGAATGAGGAAGAAGAGACGAGTTGACAGGGAAGATGTGGTGGTGGAATATGGAGAGTGAAGACAAGGAATGATGAGGAGAGTGAATAGTGAAAAAAGTGAACAGTCAAGACAATTAAGAAGGTGGGAATAGTGAAGAGAGAGAATAGTAGAGAGAAATGGAGGAGAGAGAAGATAAAGAATGTGGGTAAGCAGGAGAGACAAGGAGGCGGAGGTTGACTGCTAGGTCAGACGGCGCCTCAGGTGGTGCAGGTGTGCTGGTGCATTTGTATCGGTGCAGGTGTGCTGGTGAGCAGGTGCAGATGTGCCGGAGCACATGTGTTGGTGCAGGTGTGCCAGAAGCTTTCAATGTCTCAAGTTTCTCTAAGCCACATGTGTAATCTTATCCTCCTCATATGCTTCTGACGACAACTGTACATATAAAGGCCTCAGATGTTTATTTGTGGACTTATGGACTTGCATATATATATATATATATATATATATATATATATATATATATATATATATATATATATATATATAAATGTCGTGCGGAATAGGTAAAATTGGTCAATTAGCAAAAACTCATTTAAAATTAAGTCCTTTCTGAAATTTCCTCTTACAAGTTCAAAGGTATATTTTTTTTATTTATATTAATGAAAAAAAAATAATTTTGTACCAAAAGAGCCTTGGAAAACTTACCTAACCTTATTATAACAAGCGTAATTTAATTTAGCATAATCCAACTAAATGTATCTTAGATAAGTTTACAATAATTTAATGATAAACAAACACAATGAAATATATTTTTTTTCGGTAGATTCATTTTTCTTTTTTTTTTACGGAATTATTGCGTATGCAAATTTTCGCTTGCCTTATTCAGCAAGAAGAACGTTGCTATTTAAGCCAAAATCGCTAGTTTTACCTATTAGCAACGACATATATAAGGTTAAGAAGAGTAATCTTTTGTTTCATTTCTCTGTCTATCTGAGTTATGATGATACTCTTGTTATCATATATATATATATATATATATATATATATATATATATATATATATATATATATATATATATATATATATATATATATATATATATATATATATATATATATATATATATATATATTAATCCATATAGAAGCGCGTGTAAATCAAAAAGTCTTAAAAAAAGAAGCAGGGCAAGTGGCTGGAGATGGCGGCTTCTTACCGTGGGTTTACCGTCTTGGGGAGTGTTCTGGGTGCGCTGGAAGGGTCCCTTCAGACGGGAGTGGAATGATGCTGGAGAGGAAATATTTAGATACTGCGCCCAGGAAGTTATCATGGCATCCAGGGGAAGTTCTCAGACACACACACACACAAGTGTGTGTGTGTGTGTGTATGCATCTTTAGTCAAAGAATTGAAAATCTCACGTCCGTAAACTTTCGCCGTGAGAAGCTTATACACAATCCGCACATAGGAGAGAAAAGCTTGGGATGACGTTGCGATCCGGCTTTACACCATTTACAAGTCACACAAACACACGAAGGTGAGGAGCCAGTATATATAGGAGAGGAAGGCAGTGACGAGGCAAAGAGAGAAGTGTAGTAACAGTGGTGCAGGTAATACTTGTAATAGTAGAAGTAGAATTAGTAGTGGTAGTGGCACAAGAGGCAGAAAGGGGAATTCTTTCTGCCTCTTGTGCCAGAAGTTCATCTCTTCGATCGTCCGCCATTGATCACACACTGAACCTGAGCCAACATCAGTAATCTCTGAGAAGTATTAACTGTAAAGTATATATATGTACATCTCTCACTGGATATGTACATACTACTATTTTCTCTTCGTATATACCTCCTACTTATAACTCTTGAAAATATTTATATTCAGCGCTAGAAGGGTTGGAAGCTCGATAATGGATGAGCTAATCGCAGCCTGGTTTATGACCCCTCAGGCTATTGGTGTTTGCTTTTGCTCTGAGGAGTAAGTTTAATAACGCTCTGGGTATGCAAGTGTGTGTGTCGCGCATCAGGATATTAGTATCACTTGACGTTCCCAAGGAACATAATGTTACGGTCGGTATGCTATTTCTGAGGTCGCTTTCCAGGGAGTGGAGCAGAGCTGGACTCGAGGTAGTACTCTAGGGGACCTGTTGCTCCCTGGTACAACGTTAGGTTCTCAACCGAAAGAATCTGGATTTAGTTCCAGGTCTGGCCACTATGCGAGTAAATCACACTACATCTGCTACCCATGATCACTTAATAAACATATGGTACCTGGTTCGAGTATCCTAACACCTGTTGTCCCTGTTCACCTAGGGGTTTAAAAAGGTACCTGAGTGCACTCTCAAGGGTGGCATCCTGAGGTAGGGTGGTAGTGTACATTAGATAGTGTTAATAAAAGCGCAAATCGGATTAGGTAAGTGCTTCTGGGATGGACTAGGATATGAGGTAAGATTAGGATTTGTAACAATTACGTGCGCTTTGAAAGTAGCATTTTTGTTTAAGAGGTTACATCCACTGAGCTTTAAACAGGCTCTATGAAGCTCTTCCTGAGCGAAACATTATCTTAATAAATGTTTTGCCCTCCTCTGAGTGACTTTGTAATACATTTGTTTGTGGTCGCTGTACCTGGCACCAGTGGCAGCTTGTTGTTGTGATTTGTTTCTGTGCTTTGTGTTACATTACTGAATATTTTTTTCGGATTTCTTTTTTCCATTTCTCTTTCCGCAAGCTTTTCTCTCTTTCCTTACCATTTTTTCCACTTTTTGTACGATCTTTCTTTCCTCGTCCCTCTGTCTCTCTCCATTACATCTCACATCACCTGTCTCCCGCTTCTCACTAGGATCGTATACCATGAAATAACGTAAAGTCAAGGTCTTTAAAAGACTTCAAAAAAGGAAGAGCATTTGACTCTCGTATCCAGGTACACCGCTGACTTCAGAAGTCCTTCTGAAAGTAACCTAATTTTGGTACCTGCGTCGTCCTGAATAGGGATAAGTCAAGCTTCCCCAAAAGAACGTCCTCATTCGACAACTTGGTGAATATACTCCAGAGGCCGCGGGGTCCTCTGCTCCTCCCGCAGGAGGTATGCGGAAGAAGGCAGAACCCTGAACTGAGAATATGATACACCGGTACACTAGAGCATAGGTGAAGGACTGGTTGCTGTCGCAAGCAATTTGTTGTGCCCTAGTTTGATGCTCTTATCAGGAAGCGACGTATTTGCAACTAACCCACATAGTGAACATCAAACTTGTTAGCGTGTGTGTTCCCGTCCTAGCAAGCCACGGCAGTATTCAGAGTTACACTGAAAGGTTTTCCTCTGTGTTTTTGTTGGCTCTTATGTGAAGTTTCGGTTCTGTTACTTTGTACATGCATTTAAGCACACCACAGGAATTGCCTAACAGATGGATACCAGAATTTAATATTAACAACAGCAAGGTGAAGATAGCAACAAGAATCTGAAGGATAAGGACCACATGATAAAGAGAACTCAATTTTGAAGAATAGAAAACCCTATGTATGGACCTAACACTATCTCAGGATTGAAGCCCACATAAGCACAGTTACATCAGCTGCTAATAACAGTCACAGTATAAACAAGGACAGATTACGAAGACAAAAACACAAACCTTTACTGGGACTATTTCTCTCTGTGTACAGCTTTGTTGGATGACTTGATAGAAGTCTACACGAAGCAAAAACGTTGTCCGAAATTGAATTTTGTTCTGCAACTTGTGTCTGTCCTCAAATTCGTTGGCAATAAGCCATTTCATCCAGGGACAGACTCTTCAGCTTCGTAAGGAACACAACAAGGGAACAGAAATGGGTGACATGGAAACTTCTACAGTGTGAGAGAAAACGGAATACTGTACAAACTTACTTTCCAAGGAAATTAAGTTTGTACAGCCTTAACGCACATATGATTTTGAATGAGGATACGGCAAAACCCATGAAACAGGGAACCATCAAACCAGATGACTGGTTTTATAGAAGCCAGGAGCTTCAGTCCTGATAGAACCCGTGGCCCATCAGTAGAGTAATCGGCTTGTAACCGATGGAAGGGGGGGAGGGGGGTTAGAGTCCTAAACACGATGAGATATGGACAATTCTTCTTACATCTGCTATCCCTGTTCACCTAGCAAAAAATAAGTACCTTGTATGCTAGGCTATTGTTGCGGAAGACAGTGTGGGAAAAGGTAGCGTAAGTTAGATGGGGTTGAGCTTCGAAATAAGCCAAGGTAATTTAGCAGCCTTCAACCTGTAAAGCGAACTGTAGAAAACATAAAAGACTTGTTGAAGAGACGTTAAAGAAAATACTCGCTATGATTTACCACAATAAAACCTTCGTCAATGTAGACAACACTTCCTCCTGCGTAGATCCAAATGGAAAACACAACACCTCATCACATGTAATTATATCCTTTTATTTTACCCAGCTTTGTTTCCTATAATTTGTAAACGCCGCGTGGAACCATATTTTATCAGGAATAATTGGAGATAATCCTCTGGTAGTGTCTAGTGGTATTATAATCCCAGTAATAGTACACCAATATATCAAACCATTATCAGCTGAAGTTATACTTAACCTTCAGTTAGCTTGAATCCTACTCTCTATCTGATCTGCTGATTTGATCTGGTAAAAGTAGCGAGCTCACGGTCATGTCTTCGAGGTGATCACAGGTCTTGTTCGAACTGGGCTCGAGAAATGGGCTGTGATTCTCACTGTTGTTTCGTCACTGCTTAACTACAGGGTTAGAGAGGCACTGAGACACGCAAACCTATGTGCTCGGGACTGCTTATAAAACTAGTCGTCTAGAGAGAGAGAGAGAGATAAAGATAGAGATGAAGGTAGATCTTTGTGATCTGCCAGGGCAGGTGC
This sequence comes from Cherax quadricarinatus, assembly GCF_038502225.1. Classification (NCBI taxonomy): domain Eukaryota; kingdom Metazoa; phylum Arthropoda; class Malacostraca; order Decapoda; family Parastacidae; genus Cherax; species Cherax quadricarinatus. The sequence goes on along the minus strand of NC_091342.1, from coordinate 2,214,100 downwards.
TGCTGTACTGCTCGACAGTCATGTGTGCCACTTTGTAATAATAATAATAATAATAATAATAATATTTATTTTTACAAGTACATGTACAAGGTATACAGGTCTAGCTGACACCAATGATATACTACTGTATAGAAAGCAGCTTGTTATGCAGAGCATTTCTGGCAAATTAGGTCCCAAGATGCGACCCACACCAGTCCACTAACACCCAGGTACCCATTTTATACTGATGGGTGAACAGGGACAGCAGGTGTCTTATGGAAACACGTCCTAATATTTTCCACCCGTACCGAGGATTCGAACTCCGGACCTCAGTGAGTGAACTGAGTGCGCTAACGATCGAGCTACGGGACTCGAATTTCTATATTTTTCGCCCTGTTTCTCTAGCGTTGGATAAGTTAGAAGAAGACTTGACACAGGTAGAACTGTTGAAGAACATTGCTCCTGCAAGCCATGTTCCCATGGACGATATGCCCGCATGGGTGAGACTATATCTGGAGAGAGTTTCGGGGGTCAAAGCCCCCGCTGCCCGGTTTGAGACCAGTGTGTGTAGTGGGGAGGAAGGAAGACGGGTGTTACTCTCCCTCCTGTACAAACACTCGCGTCTTGTCCGTGTCCTCACTCCCAGCTGAGCTGTCATCAAGACCACTGACAGTGCTAAGGTCATCTTGCAGAACAATGGAATAAATATATACTGGGTGAGAGGCTTTCATCCTGTGGGTAAATGTGAGAGGCTTTCATCCTGTGGGTAAATGTGAGAGGCTTTCATCATGTGGGTAAATGTGAGAGGGTTTCATCGTGTGGGTAAATGTGAGAGGCTTTCATCCAGTGGGTAAATGTGAGAGGCTTTCATCATGTGGGTAAATGTGAGAGGCTTTCATCCTGTGGGTAAATGTGAGAGGCTTTCATCATGTGGGTAAATGTGAGAGGCTTTCATCCTGTGGGTAAATGTGAGAGGCTTTCATCCTGTGGGTAAATGTGAGAGGCTTTCATCCTGTGGGTAAATGTGAGAGGCTTTCATCCTGTGGGTAAATGTGAGAGGCTTTCATCCTGTGGGTAAATGTGAGAGGCTTTCATCCTGTGGGTAAATGTGAGAGGCTTTCATCCTGTGGGTAAATGTGAGAGGCTTTCATCCTGTGGGTAATTGTGAGAGGCTTTCATCCAGTGCGTAAATGTGAGAGGCTTTCATCCTGTTGGTAAATGTGAGAGGCTTTCATCCTGTGGGTAAATGTGAGAGGCTTTCATCCTGTGGGTAAATGTGAGAGGCTTTCATCCTGTGGGTAAATGTGAGAGGCTTTCATCCTGTGGGTAAATGTGAGAGGCTTTCATCCTGTGGGTAAATGTGAGAGGCTTTCATCCTGTGGGTAAATGTGAGAGGCTTTCATCCTGTGGGTAAATGTGAGAGGCTTTCATCGTGTGGGTAAATGTGAGAGGCTTTCATCCTGTGGGTAAATGTGAGAGGCTTTCATCGTGTGGGTAAATGTGAGAGGCTTTCATCGTGTGGGTAAATGTGAGAGGCTTTCATCCTGTGGGTAATTGTGAGAGGCTTTCATCCTGTGGGTAAATGTGAGAGGCTTTCATCCTGTGGGTAATTGTGAGAGGCTTTCATCCTGTGGGTAAATGTGAGAGGCTTTCATCCTGTGGGTAATTGTGAGAGGCTTTCATCCTGTGGGTAAATGTGAGAGGCTTTCATCGTGTGGGTAAATGTGAGAGGCTTTCATCCTGTGGGTAAATGTGAGAGGCTTTCATCCTGTGGGTAAATGTGAGAGGCTTTCATCCTGTGGGTAAATGTGAGAGGCTTTCATCCAGTGGGTAAATGTGAGAGGCTTTCATCCTGTGGGTAAATGTGAGAGGCTTTCATCCAGTGGGTAAATGTGAGAGGCTTTCATCCAGTGGGTAAATGTGAGAGGCTTTCATCCTGTGGGTAAATGTGAGAGGCTTTCATCCTGTGGGTAAATGTGAGAGGCTTTCATCCTGTGGGTAAATGTGAGAGGCTTTCATCCTGTGGGTAATTGTGAGAGGCTTTCATCCTGTGGGTAAATGTGAGAGGCTTTCATCCTGTGGGTAAATGTGAGAGGCTTTCATCCTGTCAGCATCTTCAAAAGTAAATATTAACTTGCGAGGTTATTTAAAAGTAATTTTTATCTTCTTAGTTTAAGAGGAAAATGTAATTATAATTGTTAGATTACATGAAAGCCAATTTTGTCCTCCTTTTTTTTTTTTTTTTTTGTTAATATGAAAGTAATTAATGTTCTGTCAATTAGTTGATATAAAGGTAATTTTAAATCTTGTTAGATTACATGAAATTAAATTTGATCGTGTTTTGTTTACGAGAAAGTAATTTATATGTCACTTTTTGCGAAAGTAATTGCTGTCTTTGTTTCAGTGTGTGTGTGTGTGTGTGTGTGTGTGTGTGTGTGTGTGTGTGTAAGGCTTTTCAGATTTATTGGCTGGACGTGGATCATTAATGGTGCCATTAATCTGTACAGAAAAAAAATACAAAATTAATCTTTAAAATGAGTGACATGTACACACCTCTCAGTGTATATATACTGAGAGTTATACACCTCTCAGTGTATATATACTGAGAGTTATACACCTCTCAGTGTATATATACTGAGAGTTACACACCTCTCAGTGTATATATACTGTGAGTTATACACCTCTCAGTGTATATATACTGAGAGTTATACACCTCTCAGTGTATATATACTGAGAGTTATACACCTCTCAGTGTATATATACTGAGAGTTATACACCTCTCAGTGTATATACACTGAGAGTTATACACCTCTCAGTGTATATATACTGAGAGTTACACACCTCTCAGTGTATATATACTGAGAGTTATACACCTCTCAGTGTATATATACTGAGAGTTACACACCTCTCAGTGTATATATACTGTGAGTTATACACCTCTCAGTGTATATATACTGAGAGTTACACACCTCTCAGTGTATATATACTGAGAGTTACACACCTCTCAGTGTATATATACTGAGAGTTACACACCTCTCAGTGTATATATACTGTGAGTTATACACCTCTCAGTGTATATATACTGAGAGTTATACACCTCTCAGTGTATATATACTGAGAGTTACACACCTCTCAGTGTATATATACTGAGTTACACACCTCTCAGTGTATATATACTGAGAGTTACACACCTCTCAGTGTATATATACTGAGAGTTACACACCTCTCAGTGTATATATACTGAGAGTTACACACCTCTCAGTGTATATATACTGAGAGTTACACACCTCTCAGTGTATATATACTGAGAGTTACACACCTCTCAGTGTATATATACTGAGAGTTACACACCTCTCAGTGTATATATACTGAGAGTTATACACCTCTCAGTGTATCTCAGTGTATATATACTGAGAGTTATACACCTCTCAGTGTATATATACTGAGAGTTATACACCTCTCAGTGTATATATACCTCTCAGTGTATATATACTGAGAGTTATACACCTCTCAGTGTATATATACTGAGAGTTATACACCTCTCAGTGTATATATACTGAGAGTTATACACCTCTCAGTGTATATATACTGAGAGTTACACACCTTTCAGTGTATATATACTGAGAGTTATACACCTCTCAGTGTATATATACTGAGAGTTATACACCTCTCAGTGTATATATACTGAGTTACACACCTCTCAGTGTATATATACTGAGTTATACACCTCTCGGTGTATATATACTGAGAGTTATACACCTCTCAGTGTATATATACTGAGTTATACACCTCTCAGTGTATATATACTGAGAGTTACACACCTCTCAGTGTATATATACTGAGTTATACACCTCTCGGTGTATATATACTGAGAGTTATACACCTCTCAGTGTATATATACTGAGAGTTACACACCTCTGTGTATATATACTGAGTTATACACCTCTCGGTGTATATATACTGAGTTATACACCTCTCGGTGTATATATACTGAGAGTTATACACCTCTCAGTGTATATATACTGAGAGTTACACACCTCTCAGTGTATATATACTGAGTTATACACCTCTCAGTGTATATATACTGAGAGTTATACACCTCTCGGTGTATATATACTGAGTTATACACCTCTCAGTGTATATATACTGAGAGTTATACACCTCTCGGTATATATATACTGAGAGTTATACACCTCTCAGTGTATATATACTGAGAGTTATACACCTCAGTGTATATATACTGAGTTATACACCTCTCAGTGTATATATACTGAGAGTTATATACCTCTCGGTGTATATATACTGAGAGTTATACACCTCTCAGTGTATATATACTGAGAGTTACACACCTCTCAGTGTATATATACTGAGTTACACACCTCTCAGTGTATATATACTGAGTTACACACCTCTCAGTGTATATATACTGAGTTACACACCTCTCAGTGTATATATACTGAGTTACACACCTCTCAGTGTATATATACTGAGAGTTACACACCTCTCAGTGTATATATACTGAGAGTTACACACCTCTCAGTGTATATATACTGAGAGTTACACACCTCTCAGTGTATATATACACTGAGTGTATATACACCAGTGTATATATACACCTCTCAGTGTATATATACTGAGAGTTACACACCTCTCAGTGTATATATACACTGAGTGTATATACACCAGTGTATATATACACCTCTCAGTGTATATATACGCTGAGAGTTAAACACCTCTGTGTGTATATATTGAGAGTTACACACCTCTGTGTATATATACACTGAGTATATATACACCAGTGTATATATACACCTCTCAGTGTATATATATTGAGAGTTACATACCTCTCATATATATATATATATATATATATATATATATATATATATATATATATATATATATATATATATATATATATATATGTATATATATATATATATATGAAAGGAAAATTTCAAAGATAGAGAGAGACAGACAGAAAGAAAGATACACACACACACACACACACACACACACACACACACACACTTAAGAAAACACACACACACACACACTCACACACACTTAAGAAAACACACACACACACAGAATACAAATGAGAACTCACCCCGTTGATATTCCGAGTATAAACTTGGAAAATCAAATTACATCGAGCACGGAGGAGACGTGACAGCCCACTACGCTGGCTTCTCTTTTATTAAAGGCAAAATGTTCTATATTGGAAATTACGGCGCTCGGCCGGAATCTTAATTAATGGAGAAGAAGAAAAATCACTTCAGATGAACCTACGTAGAGAAATGAACACAGAACTGAACCTTTTAAAACAAATCTTAAATTCGAAAATATGCCCGTGTTTACCATTAAATAATTATAATAATTGTCGATGTTTAATCTATATAATTTTAATTTGCCATCATATACTAATTTATGTAACTATTAATTTATATATTAATATATAAATTATTAATATATGGAAAAATAAAAAGCTCTAATCATAATGTTTTTTAAAGAGGTGAAGGGGTAAGCCAGTGGAAGGCCTCGGTCAGATGACCAAAAGCTCCAGCTGCGGGTCATCATATGACTAAGATACGCGTCAGGGAACACTTGTCCTGTTTCCTGAGAAACCTTAACTATAATAGGCAAATAACCCGAACATAGGAGAGAGAAGCTTATGACGTAGTTTCCGTCCAACTGGGACCGAAACGTCGTCATTAGCTCCTCTCTCCTATGTGCGGGTTATTTGTGTATTGTTCTAGTCACGGTATTGTTATTTTCTGTTATTTATTGTTTCAGTTTAATCTTCTGAGGGAAAAAAATTGACACTGGTCTTTAATATAAGATGACCGTAGTGTAGCTGGGTCTTGACACGACGACTTGTCGTAGCAGACGTAAAGGTGGGGTCCCTGATTGAACGAATTGATAGAGATAGTGAACAAAGTCAAATTAAACTTTACAAACTACTTCAAACCACAAAACACTCGCTCCAACTCTCTCTTCATCATATCCGACACAAACATACACCCCATCACTACTGAAATTTTCAGACGAAAACAGAATTTTTTCTGTGAGCTGCATTCATTAAGGACACAGCAAGTCTGAAAGCAGGTATACACCAGGTATGTCGCTGAGACGCGGCAAGCAGGTTTACACCAGGTATGTCGCTGAGACGCGGCAAACAGGTTTACACCAGGTATGTCGCTGAGACGCGGCAAGCAGGTTTACACCAGGTATGTCGCTGAGACGCGGCAAGCAGGTTTACACCAGGTATGTCGCTGAGACGCGGCAAGCAGGTATACACCAGGTGTATCATTGAGACGCAGGAATCCGTTTACGATGCTCAGCGAGGGCAAACTCCAATTACTCTGCTATGGAGAAACTGAAAAAAATAAAGTCTTAGCAGACTACGAAACGAACTGAAAACTCTTAAAGAGAAAGATTAACGTGACTTGGGAATCATAATGGAAAAATTTCTTATTTTTGAGAATCTTCGGTGAGACACACACACACACACACACACACACACACACACACACTACGAAGAGGTACGATAAGCTCATGGAGCAGAGAGAGAGTGGGCCCAGTAGCGATCAGCGAAGAGGCGGATCCAGGAGCTAAGAATCGATCCATGCAACCACAAATAGGTGAGTACACACACACACACACACACACACACACACACACACACAACGTCCTTCCTGTCACTGGCAGTGACCTACAGTGATATTACACTGAATTTCCTCATTTTTCATTTCATTATAACAAAAGAACAAAGACTGAGGTCACTTGGATTTCCCTCACTTGACATAACATGACTCTGTGGTCATGTTCCTCACTGACTACTGGAAGACTGAGGCAAGGCCACCCTGGAGGAGTGAGAGACCATGGAGGAAGGAGGGAGAAGTGAGAGACCATGGAGGAGGGAAGGAGAAGTGAGAGACCGCGGAGGAGGGAGTGAGAAGTGACAGACCATGAAGGAGGAGAGACTATGGAAGAGAGTAGGAGGAAGGGAGGAGTGAGAGGCCATGGAGGAGGGTGGGAGAGACCCTGGAGGAGGGAGGGAGTAAGAGACTATGGAGGAGGGAGGGGGTTAGAGACCCTGGAAGAGCGAGTGAGAGAGGGAGAGACCCTGGAAGAGTGAGTGAGGGAGTAAGAGACCCTGGAAGAGTGAGTGAGGGAGTAAGAGACCCTGGAAGAGTGAGTGAGGGAGTACGAGACCCTGGAAGAGTGAGTGAGGGAGTGAGAGACCCTGGAAGAGTGAGTGAGGGAGTGAGAGACCCTGGAAGGGTGAGTGAGGGAGTGAGAGACCCTGGAAGAGTGAGTGAGGGAGTGAAAGACCCTGGAAGGGTGAGTGAGGGAGTGAGAGACCCTGGAAGGGTGAGAGAGTGAGAGACCCTGGGAAGGTGAGTGAGGGAGTGAGAGACCCTGGAAGAGTGACTGAGAGAGGGAGAGACCCTGGAAGAGTGAGTGAGTGAGTGAGAGACCCTGGAAGAGTGAGTGAGAGAGGGAGAAACCCTGGAAGGGTGAGTGAGGGAGTGAGAGACCCTGGAAGAGTGAGTGAGGGAGTAAGAGACTCATCACTCTGTGTCCAACTTTATCAAATCATAACTTGATAAAACTCTACATAGAGGCACACGTCGTCGCAGTAAAAGTTTGCGTGACAGCGTTTTTTAGTTTACCTGGAAATGA
>NC_091342.1:2191432-2201432 GCF_038502225.1 Cherax quadricarinatus | reverse complement strand
CGTCGCCTTCGTATTTAAAGGTCTTCAGCCGCGACATTTTAAACAGTGTTCAGATGAACTCTGAAGATAGCCTCTTTAACTGCTGTTCAAAAATATTTTTAGGTAGCACTGTCAACAACGTAAAGCTTCATGAATATGGCATTAGATCAATAATAAAATACTCATGTCCATCAGATGTGATCCATTGTATTGCTAATTCATGTCGTTGATTCTGAAAGTTTGACAAAAGGTTATACTTTTGTTCCTCCTCACTCTTATTAGTAATGGATCATTTAAAAATAATTGAAAACAAAATTATTAATCCCTAGTAAATACAGTTTTGCAAATAGATTTAGTCTTTAATCATAATAACAATAATAATAATAATCTTTATTTCTGCAAGTACATGTACAAGGTATACAGACCATAGCTGACATCAATGGCGTATTACTCTATAGAGAATTGCTTGTTATTCAGAGTATTTCGGGCAAATTAGCTCAGTTTTGTCCCAGGATGCGACCCACACCAGTCCACTAACACCCAAGTACCCCATTTTATACTGATGGGTGAACAGGGACAGCAGATGTCTTAAGGAAACATATCCTAATGTTTTCCAGCCGTACCGGGGATTCGATCTCCGGACCTCAGTGTGTGAATTGAGTAAGCAAACGATCGAGCTACGGGACAGGTATATATTATATTGAGAAAAAAGCATTAAGAATAAGGGTTACCTGCTGGAAAAATGATGTCCATAATGCATGACTTCGAAGAGACTTAATGACAATGTCGTAAGTCCAACAATAGTCAAGAAAACACATACGTTGTTCAAGAAACTTTTATTGGGTCAAGTTTCGCTTTCAAAGAAACTTTACTTATCTCCACACAGAACGAAACGTTTTAAATATACAGTGGACCCCCGCATAACGATTACCTCCGAATGCGAACAATTATGTAAGTGTATTTATGGAAGTGCGTGTATGTTTGGGGGTCTGAAATGGACTAATCTACTTCACAATATTCCTTATGGGAACAAATTCGGTCAGTACTGGCACCTGAACATACTTCTGGAGTGAAAAAATATCGTTAACCGGAGGTCCACTGTATAAGATCTGCAACCTTTCTTAGTTTTCACTAGCAAAACCTGTAGATGTTTTTAAGAATGGTAGAACTAATAATTCAAATGTTAGGAATGACTAACAAGTCAATATATAAAATTTGTCGAAATATAAACGCATGATTTTATCTGTATATTCCAATAAAGTTTGATTAGTAATTAACTGTCAGAGACTTAGAAACTAATCCCAGAAGTTATAAGTAAAACACTGAATGATTCAAACCATACCCCGGCCGGGACTGAACCCGCGGTCAGAGACTCTCTGACCGCGGATTCAATCCCGGCCGGGGTATGGTTTGTTTGCAATCGTGTCATTACGATTTCGTGAGTCACTAAATGATTCAGTCGGTCCCGGACCACAGTCAAGTCTCATTATAACGTTAGAGTTTGTGAGCCAGTTGTAAACTGTTACATTTACAATATTGTGACTTTTGTTCTTTATACCAATTACATTTAAATGTTTCTTGGCGTCACTTTTTGGCTATCAACAGCCACTTTATTGTACAAACTGTGACACATAGCCCTTAGCGTCCCTTCCGGCCCTTTTCTCCCTTTACCTCTGATCCTCTCTCTACCCAGCTGTTTATAGCCTCAGCCCTATTTTCTGCCCTGCAGCGCTGTATAACCCTTGTTGGTTTAGCGCTTTCTTTGAATATAACAATGCTTGAAGGCGTGATGAATGGTAATTATGTGTGTGTGTGATAATTTCCATAGTAAACATTGTGTGTATATGTCATTCGAGTATAATGAGTGTCTGAAGCCTGGTATCAAAGGTTCACGTGAGGGAAGGAGGACTTTGCTTACCTCTGGCTGAAGGACCTGAAGCTGTTTCCACGAACGGATCAATAGTGTCTAACTTCAGAGAATCACATCGCGGCCTTTGTCGTTCTCCCCAACTGCATTTTGTTCCTGTTGGAGCTCCCAAACTGTTGTTGCTCGTACTGTTCTTTTAGCTGCTTATGCTACTGTTGCCTCTTTGCCGTGTGTGATGCCGATCCTGCTGTGTTTGACGCCGATACCGCTGTGTTTGACACCGATACCGCTGTGTTCGACGCTGATACTGCTGTGTTTGAAGCCTATACTGCTGTGTATACCGCTCTTGAGGTTCCCTCTACCGCTCTCGATGCTTCATCTGCTGTTTTCACTGCTGTTTTTGCTTCTGTAACTGCTGATAAGAGTGTTAGAACTCAATGTCCATCGCTATCATCGATTCAATTTAATATTAATTAATATCGTCGAGGGACGAACAGCGTTTATTGGTAGACAGTATTACATAGTGTTGCTAGGTGACAGTACTACTATATGGCTAGTGTTGCTAGTAGACAATGAAGCTACATGGCTAGTATTACTACTAGATAGTAAGGCTACATGGCTAGTGTTACTACATGACTAGTATTGCTAGTAGACAGAAAAGCTACATGGCTAGTGTTGCAAGTGTAAGGGATGTGTTGCAGTCTTCCGAAAGCTGTAAACACTTTTGTTTATGAGAAATTTATGGTCCAGCCTCAGATATTTAGAAATAAGTGTCTGATTTACCAGAATTTCCTTGTAAATTGTTATCAAGTGTCCATTTCAATATATATATATATATATATATATATATATATATATATATATATATATATATATATATATATATATATATATATATATATATATATATATATGAATATGGATTGAGAAAATTCTTGCTATTGACAGGCAAATATGTTCTGTTGTCCCGCCCTCATGCGGGTCCAACACAGGATGAAAAAAAAAACTTAGTAAAAATTCCATAAGCAATTTCAGTTTAAATAAAAAGGGACTAAAATTCCTTTGAATTTAACATCGCTGGAGAATATGGATCTAAAACCCCCACGACCGGCCGAATCCTTTTATCCGAAGCGTTTGTCGGCTCTGGTGTAGAAGAGTGGGTGTTGTTTTAAGGGATATATCTTGCGCTGTTCCCTAAGATTTCAGTTCCTCAGAGCTTGTGAATAGGTATATTTGTGTAGTTATAGGTACTTAGCTGACTCTGCCTCACTGGAAGTACAGCTCTTGGGTCCGAATTAAGATTTTCGCTTCACGAGGTATATACAAAGAGAGTTGTATACATCTTAGTGTTACTCAGTTGACTATTTACGTTATATCATTTTTTTTAGTAATCTTGACGTTACTGTACAAGGGATATGCAGTCTTACTGACCCATCTGCAGTAGATAAGTTTTAAACCCGGCCATCTTAAATATTTTTAGTCAACTTATGTGATTATATATCCTTTTGAAGCCTTCTGTATACTCGGTAATTATATTGTTCCCTACTTTACTACCTCCTCTGTGCTGGTAAAGTGATTTCTTGTCTACTTTTCTCTAGACCTCCGAGTATTTTGTATGCCGTGATCATGTCTCCCCTTAACCTGAGTTCTGATTTTGAAATATCCAAACATCTGCAGGGGAACATGTCTGGAGTAATAAACATCCAGAAATATTTAATATCCAGCAGTAATAAACATCCAGAAATATTTAATACCCAACAGTTTTTAAACATCCAGCAGTATTAAATATCCAGCAGCATTTAAACATCCATCAGTGTTTAAACATCCAGCAGCAAGAAAACATCTCGAGAAGCAGCATCTTGGCGTCTCCTTCAAGACATTATACACTTTCTCAGCCTCAAGTACGATTTTGCATAATTTATTTAGCTAAATATTTCTCCTAAGAGACTCGTCCTGAGCTGCCTGTTATAAACCTCTTCCCTTTTTATTTATCTTATCGTTCCCTATCTTCGTGTTGAGTTTTCTTCAAGTTTTGTTGTCTTCATCAATCTTCCTGGTTGAGACTGGCTCAACCGTGAGCTTAATTATGCATGTGTGAAGAGTTTTTGTGGCAGATATATACCTCAAAGGCAGAGAGAGAGAGAGAGAGAGGGAGGCTGAGGCTGTTGAAAGTACGTTAATATATGTATTTTTGAAGCTTTAAGCTTTCGGAAACTGCGACAGCTTCAAAGTCTTCGGAGCCTCGAAGACTTTAAATACTTCCAAAGGCTCTAAAGTCTTTAGTGACTTCATAAAGCTTTAAGCTCTTGAATATTTTCGTAAGCTTCAAAAGCCTTCTAATTAAATTCTTTGCATAGGAGCCTTTAATTACATCTAAAATTTTCTTCGTAACAACTACCAAAGAATTGTTAATGTAACTTTTAAGTGAATGTTTAACTGTAAACAAAGTGCAAAAAAAAAAAAAAATAATTCGTGGCATGATATCCATCAGATTTATTTCAATTTTTTTTTTTTAAATCTTTTTTTTTTTTTGACTCTTCGTGTTTCAGAGTTCCATGACCTCTCGACAGAATTTTTCTTGACTTTTTACCCCTATGAACTCTCACTGGTGGATCTGCCAACTTTCATTTCCTGCCTAATTTACGGGGTTTTATCTATCAATAACACACTCCAGTTGAGGATCATCGCGTCCTGGCCGCCATTGATTTGCAAATCACTGTAAGAGAAAAGACGGAAAGGAAGCCCCCGAAAAAAATAATGATTCGGCCGAGTCCCTGAGTTGCTTCAGTGTCTGATGTAAAAAAAAACTCGTATTGACTCACGAAATCGTAATGGCACGATTGCGAACAAACCATACCACGGGTGGGGTTTGAACCCGCGATCAGACAGTCATAAAACTCCAGACCGACGCGTTAGCCACTGGACCAGCTGGCTACAATAAGATTAATCTTATTATAGCCAGCTGGCCCAGTGGATAACTCGTCAGTCTGGAGTTTTATGACTGATCGCGGGCTCTAACCCCACCCGTGGTATAGTTTCTTATTTACAGATGTTTCGCTCTGGGCAAACCTAAAGAAGCTCTTCTTACTTCGAAATGACATTTGCAAATAATTGATGGAAAAACTCTATTTACAAATGTATCGCTCTAAGAAAGCCTAATGAAGATTTTCTTGAAGGAAAATATTTATAAATATTTGTTGGCTCAGTACATAATTTTTTTTTTCAATTGATTCGATTCGCTGACTCTCAGAGTTATCTTGTCTGGTGGAAATGTGTCTTAATGAAATTGTGATGATGGACAGTAGTGGAGAAAGCACAACCCGCGGATCATACACATAAATATAGCAGAATTTTTATAAGTGTACTAGTAAATGTCTAGTTGACTTTTCTAGAATCTACCCATGTCTACTTTTTACCCCTAGGTGTCATCACATATAAGGGCATTAAGTCTAGATTACTGTTCTCAGCATAACTACTAGTTTCACTATTGCTTATGGCGTATTTTGGCATAGCCTCTAGTGACTAGTTTAAGTGTTACAGAAAGTTTTGCTTACTAGCCTTGGGGATACAGGTGAATAAGTGCGCTTAGGTAGCTAGCCTGTCTTGCGCTTATCGGTCGTGGGATCGAGTCTTCATTTCTCCTTGCGTAGACCCCACACGGATTTAGCTCTTCAAAATAAACAAGAGACAGGCGTTTCCAAATTCCTACTTATCCAGTAGCTTCCTCCCAACCTTGTGTTCCTGGTCCAGCTGACGGCCAAAGTTGGACCATATGAGTAGACTCTGGCGTCTTGTAGAAGGCAGACGGCCCTATCAAAGAAGGCTTTCCAAAAGTTAAGGTTTGAAAATTACCTCAGGATGGGAGACCCACATGCAGGTCTGGGACCAAGCGGAGAGCATCCCAGACAAACTCACATGCACCAGTTCCTGCATCTAAGTAATTATTTGCCAGGATAGCAAGAACCTTTCTCTCAAAGTTCCTGAGAGGGGCGTCGCTGAGGCTGTGTGGCAGTGTGTGTGTGTGTGTGTGTGTGTACGTGTACTCGCCTATTTATACTCGCCTATTTGTGGTTGCAGGGGTCGATTCATAGCTCCTGGCCCCGCCTCTTCACTGGTCGCTCCTAGGTCCACTCTCTCCCCTCTCCACGAATTTTATCGAACCTCTTCTTAAAGCTATGTATGGATCCTGCCTCCACTACATTACTTTCCAGATTGTTCCGCTTCCTGACAGTTCTATGACTGAAGAAGTACTTCCTAACATGTGTTGTGTGTGTGTTTGCTCTTGTCCTCTGGGTCCACACAGCCGTTGTCGTTGTAAGGCAGCGTATTCTTGCTACACAAGTGATACTCTGCAGACTTCAGCCTTTTCAGGTGTTGCCATCCAGTGGCTTCAGCAATACGATGCAGAAGACTGAAGAGGTAACAGATGAGGTAATCAGTCCCTCAGCCTATGCACAGGAGATCAGTACCTTTATCTTGATTACCCTAAAGCGCATGCAGAAAGACGTGGGCCTAAATGAAACGAAGGCATTGCACAGGTATTGCACAGGTGTTGCACAGGTCCGTTGCTAGTCATGTCTCAAGCGTTTTCTATTTTGTTAATTTGTTAAATAAAGGATTTTATAACTTAATGGATCCTAACCTCACCTGACCTAATTTAACCTAATCTGACTTAACTTCAGGTGAGACATACACAAGAAATTTCACGTGAAAAATGCAACGCCATATGAAAAAAAAATAAACATTCTGCAAATACACACTCCAATAACAATCCCAATCTTAGTATAAACCATGGTAATTGATACCAACAGAGTGGTTTAAAAACACTGGGATCAAGGTCCCAGGACCGAAACGTTCTCTAATAAATCCTATTTGCTCAAGTGTCTTTTTTTAATTAAAGTAATCCCAGCCTTCAGAAGAGGCTTCCTCGGGTTATCTCCCGGCAACCTAAACCTGGAACGGTATATATAACCTTGACCAGAGGACACCTGTATATACCAAGAGTTTCATGGACACTTCCAGAGTTCCAATATACCAGTATTAAAAATATTCATGTAATAATATTGGCAGAATTACCGATAATATGTTAAAAAGGACACAAGTTCAACTATTTTGACATTTTATTGTGTCCTTTCTACCCAACAAAAGATTTCATACCAATCGGATGATGTATTCTCGAGTTAGAAGCTAAAATAGATACTGGAGAAGGAAACCCAAGCAGTTGCTGAAGCATCAGTAAGATAGACATAACGAAGCCCCTGATTTCAACCATAATCGTTTCTTAGGAACGATATCTGGTGATTATCTTGTGCACCACTGGTGTTTATTTTCTGGAAGTGCCAAAGAGAGTTTAAGAAAGCCATTCCGTAGGCTCCAGCACCGGAATTTCAAGGTAGTTGGCTTAGCTATGGTTTGGGTAGTTTCCAGGTGTACATAGCCTGGTGTACACTACCCGGTGTACATGACCTAGTGTACACGGCCAGGTGAACACAACCATGTGTACATACACAGCAAGGTGTTCTCTCTCTCTCTCTCTCTCTACACACACACACACACACACACACACACACACACACACACACACACACACACACACACACACACACATAAATAAGACTAGTGCATCCTAAGGGAAATTCTATTTCCAGATCAGAAAACTCATAAGTCGGTTTACAGTATATATATTCCATACCTAACTCAATTTTCCCTCGGTTCAGATCCCATTTAGGTTTCTCAGAGCACCGGATTTTGGAATCTAAGCCAATCATTCTGTGAGTATATTTTACGTGGCGAATGTACTTGCCAAATGTGTGTAGATTTTTCTCTTGCAAACAAATTCTTATTTGGTTTGCAAAAACACTTTTTTTTTTAGTCTAAAAGAAAACGTGTGTGTGTGTGTGTGTGTGTGTGTGTACTCGCCTAATTGTGGTTGCAGGGGTCGAGACACAGCTCCTCTGTGTGTGTGTGTGTGTGTGTGTGTGTGTGTGTGTCTGTGTGTGTAGAAATATATATAATATAATCAACGACATAGAACAGAAAGGAAATAACATTAGATACGAAAGTACATTCTGTTTTCCTGCCGCATTTACTGCTTAATGCAGCGGAACAGAAAGTATCAGAACCTAAAGGTTCGGTGTAGTTGTTTAGCATGATAGACTTTATACCTTCCTCTGTGTGTACTCACCTAGTCGTGGTTGCAGGGGTCGATTCATAGCTCCTGGCCCCGCCTCTTCACTGGTCGCTACTGGGTCATTCTCCCTGCACTATGAGCTTTATCATACCTCTGCTTAAAGCCGTGTATGGATCCTGCCTCCACTACATCGCTTCCCAAACTATTCCACTTCCTGACTACTCTGTGACTGAATAAATACTTCCTAACGTCCCTGTGATTCATCTGTGTCTTCAACTTCCAACTGTGTCCCCTTGTTGCTGTGTCCCATCTCTGGAACATTATGTCTCTATCACCTTATCAATTCCTCTCAGTATTTTGTATGTCGTTATCATGTCCCCTCTATCTCTCCTGTCCTCCAGTGTCGTCAGGTAAATTTCCCTTAACCTGAATAGGTAGGACACACCCCTTAGCTCTGGGACTAGTCCTGTTGCAAACCTTTGTACTTTCTCTAGTTTCTTTACATGCTTGGCTAGATGTGGGTTCGAAACTGGTGCCGCATACTCCAATATGGGCCTAACGTATACGGTGTACAGGATCCTGAACGATTCCTTATTAAGATGACGGAATGCTGTTCTGAGGTTTGCTAGGCACCCATATGCTGCAGCAGTTATTTGGTTGATGTGCGCTTCAGGAGATGTGCCTGGTGTTATACTCACCCCAAGATTTTTTTTCCTTGAGTGAGGTTTGTAGTCTTTGGCCCCCCTAGACTGTACTCCGTCTGCGGTCTTCTTTGCCCTTCCTCGATCTTCATGACTTTGCACTTGGTGGGGTTGAACTCCAGGAGCCAATTGCTGGACCAGGCCTTGAGCCTGTCCAGATCCCTTTGTAGTTCTGCCTGGTCCTCGTCCGATTGAATTCTTCTCATCAGCTTCACATCATCTGCAAACAGGGACACTTCGGAGTCTATTCCTTCCGTCATGTCGTTCACAAATACCAGAAACAGCACTGGTCCTAGGACTGACCCCTGTGGGACCCCGCTGGTCACAGGTGCCCACTCTGACACCTCGCCACGTACCATGACTCGCTGCTGTCTTCCTGACAAGTATTCCCTGATCCATTGTAGTGCCTTCCCTGTTATCCCTGCTTGGTCCTCCAGTTTCTGCACTTACCGAACTGTGTCAAACGCCTTTTTACAGTTCAAGAAAATGCAGTCTACCAACCCTGTCATAGAACTGTGTGTGTGTGTGTGTGTGTGTGTGTGTGTGTGTGTGTGTGTGTGTGTGTGTGTGTGCGCGTGCGTGCGTGCGTGCGTGTGTGTGTACTCACCTAGTTGTACTCACCTAGTTGAGGTTGCAGGGATTGAGTCCAAGCTCCTGGCCCTGCCTCTTCACTGGTCGCTTCTAGGTCACTCTCCCTGAACCGTGAGTTTTATCATACCACTGCTTAAAGCTTTGTATGGATCCTGCCTCCACTACATCGCTTCCCAAACTATTCCACTTCCTGACTACTCTGTGGTTGAAGAAGTACTTCCTAACATCCCTGTGATTCATCTGTGTCTTCAACTTCCAACTGTGTCCCCTTGTTGCTGTGTCCCATCTCGAGAACATCCTGTCTCTGTCCACCTTGTCAATTCCTCTCAGTATTTTGTATGTCGTTATCATGTCATCCCTATCTCTCCTGTCCTCCAGTGTCGTCAGGTTGATTTTCCTTAACCTCTCCTCGTAGGACATACCTCTTAGCTCTGGGACTAGTCTTGTTGCAAACCTTTGCACTTTCTCTAGTTTCTTTACGTGTTTGGCTAGGTGTGGGTTCCAGACTGGTGCTACATACTCCAATATGGGTCTAACGTACACGGTGTACAGGGTCCTGAACGATTCCTTAAGATGTCGGAATGCTGTTCTGAGGTTTGCTAGGCGCCCATATGCTGCAGCAGTTATTTGGTTGATGTGCGCTTCAGGATATGTGTCTGGTGTTATACTCACCCCAAGATCTTTTTCCTTGAATGAGGTTTGTAGTCTCTGGCCCCCTAGACCGTGTTCCGT